>NW_026728840.1:1840000-2112500 GCF_030272615.1 Cryptomeria japonica
TGCTTTTTTCTTGCATGTAACACAATTTTTTTGAAATATTAATAGCACTAGTGTTATCACAGTGAATAGTCACTGGTTCAAACATGTCTTCCTTAAAACCTTCCAAAATATGTCTCATCCATATAGCTTGAGTATAATTCATTGATGCTACCACATATTTTGCTTCAACTGTAGATTGTGAAATACAATATTGTTTCTTTCTTATCCAGGACACCAATATTTCTCCTAAAAATAAATCTCCATCGATTGTTCTTTTCCAGTCATCAACATTTCTAGCCTAGTCTGCATCTATGAAAACTTTTAAAGAAAAAATATTATTGTAAGGATATCACAAACCATAATCAAGTGTTCCTTTCAAATACCTGAATATCCTTTTTACTGCTACCATGTGTGTCTCCTTAAGATCTTTCTTGAAATATTGCAACCAATCCAACAACATGTGCAATATCCAGTCTACTATGAACAACATAATGCAACTTTCCAATCATAGACCTATATTCTTTCTCATCTGCAGATGATGAATAATCTTGTTTTGACAATTTACAACTTGCCACCATCAAAGTACAAACTAGTTTACAATCTTCCATGCCAAAAGTCTTCAAGACTTCTTTTACATACTTAGTCTGACAGATAAATATTTCATTCTCCAGTTGTTGAATCTGTAAACCAATAGAGAATTTTATCTCACCGATAAGAGACATCTCAAATTATTTCTTCATTTCATTTGCAAAAGACATACACATGTCATTATCTCCACCAAATATTATATCATCAAGAAAAACTTCAGAAATTAACATTTTGTCTCCATCAGTCTTCAAATATATGTTACTATCTTCACTAGTTCTCTGGAATCCTATCTTGATCAGATGCACATGCAATCTTTCAAACCATGCTCTAGGAGATTTCTTCAATCTATATAGTTCCTTGTGTATTTTTCAAAACCATATTTTCATCTTCACTCAATGCAAAACCATCTGGTTGTTCTATATATACTTCTTCTTCCAGGATACCATTCATAAAATTTGATTTAATGTCAATCTGATATACCTTAAATCCATTAAAATAAGCAAAGGCAAGAAACATTCTAACACCTTCAAGTCTTTCCACCAGTGTAAAGGTTTCACCATAGTCTTCACCTTTCTTCTTGTGCATACCCTTTGCAAACCAACCTCCCCTTGTTTCTAACAACTTCACCATCCTCATTAAGTTTTTTTTCCCATACCCATATTGTCCCAATAACATTTCTGTCTTTCGGTCTAGGAACAAGATACCATTTATTGTTCTTCTCAATCTATTCAAGTTCTTCATTCATCGCATTCAACTAGTCTTTATCTTTCAAATCTTCTCTAATAGTCTTCGACTCAATAGTTGAAATCAGACACGAATTCTCTCTGATTTTTCTTCTGGTCTACACACTAGCATTCTTGTCACCTATAATCTGGTCTTCTGAATGATTTATCCTTACATATCTTTGGATTACTAGTTCTGGTGCAATGCTTTCAGCGTCATGTTCATCATCTTCTTCATCGCGTACCGATTGAGCTCCAATTTCTGCATTGTTCTGCTCATCTTCCTTCTGCACTTCTAGTTCAATATACACAAGTTTTTCTTTAGCATCAGTAGGCCTAGATCTATTGGACTCATCAATTATGTCATAAAATTCATCAATTTTAGCATTCACACTCTCAACTATTTTCTTTGTCCTTTTATTATAACATTTGAATGCTTTACTCTTGAGAGAATATCCAAGAAATATTCCTTCATCACTCTTTGCATCAAACTTTCCAATAAGATCATATCTCTTAATACAAAATCTATTACCAAAAACTTTAAAGTAGCTGACATTAGGATTCTTACCATGCCAAAGTTCATAAGGTGTTTTATCATTACCTTTCTTCACAAGAACCCGGTTCAAAGTGTAAACATTAGTGCTAACTACTTCTCTCCAAAAATTTTTGGAACATCTCCTTGTATCAACATTTTTCTTGCACCTTCAACTATTGTTTTGTTTCTCCTCTTTGCAATGTCATTCTGTTGTCGAGTCCTAGGTGTTGACATCTATCTCTTTATTCCATGTTCTTCACAATACCTAGTAAACTCATAAGAAGTAAATTCTCCACCCTGGTCAGATCTTAAGAAGTTCAGATTCTTGTCAGTTTCCTTTTCAAATAGGGCTTTAAAGATCTTGAATTTGTTGAACACCCAAGATTTCTCCTTCAAGAAAGTTACCCACATCATCCTTGAAAAATCATCGGTGAAAATCATAAAATACTTATCACCATAAAAACTTCTAGTCCTCATAGGACAACATGCATCAGCATGCATTAAATCAAGAATATATTCTGAAGAAAAATATTTACTCTTAAAAGATGTCAAAGTCATCTTACCCATCAGACAATATTTCCATAACACATTATTCGCTTTAACAAGTTGGGGCATACCTCTCACCATACATGATTTGTTGACCTTTATCAAATTATGAAAGTTGACATGACATAACCTTTTGTTTCGAAACTAGCTATCTTCAATTTTAGCCACCAAATAACTATTCACATTAGCATTCATATGACAAATATTACCTCTAGTATGTTTACTAGTAGAAATCAAATCTCTATTGCATCCCATGATCCTGCACACTCCTTTTTAAACTCAAGGTGATATCCTTTATCATTTAGATGTCCAACACTTAGCATGTTATGTTTTAAGCCTTTGACCAAATAAACATCATTTACATTACTCTTACCGTTTAGTGAAATAGATCCTTTACCTTTTACCATACAGGGTGAGTTATTACCAAATATTACCACATTGCCATCAAACTCTTCAAGGGATATGAATTTGTTCTTATCATTGATCATGTGATGTTAACAATCACTATCTATTATCCATCCATCACTAGAGTCAAACTGAGATACCAAAGCCTTTTCATCAGTCAGATCTTCCTTCACACCAACAAAGACAATTTTCTCATTGTCATCTTCTTCAGATACCTCATCTGTCACTCCTTCATCAACAACAAGATATCATTGTTTCTTCACTTGTCCTTTATATTTCCTAAACTTCTCCTTTCTATCACTGTTAGGGCAATTTGCAGCAATATGTCCAATATTATTACAAGAGAAACACTTAAGAGGTAGTTTACCTTTATATTTACTAGTGCCTCTTGGAACTCTCTTATCTAGAAGAGCTTCAAACTCCATCAAGTTGTCTTCATCATCATTATCTCCTCTGCTACCACCATGAATAGATCTGCAATCATTACTGTGACATATATCTTTCCCTTTTCTGATAGGTGTACTAGTTACAGATGCCTTAAAAGCTGATTTAGATGACTTAGAAACACTATTATCAAAACTTCAATTCAAATGTAGTCAGTTTACCAATAAGTGAATCAACAGTGACCTTATCACTACTTATTGACCTTAACTCTTGAATACAAGAAAATCCTATAGCATAGGCAAGTAAAAGAGTTCTTAATATCTTACTTACAATAGTGTCATTTTCAATCTTTCCTCCAACACTTTTAATACCACCGACAAACTCTTTGATCCTTTTTCTATATTGAGAAATATTCTCTCCTTGTACCATTCTCATGTCATCAAATTTACCTCTAAGAATCTTTTCCTTAGCTCTTTGAAAATGTTTGTCACCACCATAGATTAGTTCTAATTTTTCCCAAACTTCAAATGCAATTTCTAATCCATGTATATCAATGTATTCAGTATCAGATAGTGCACTTACAATAGCTTCTAGTGCTTTATTGTTTTCCTATTGCTCCTTAAGCTTATATGGAGTTAGAGGACTGGTAGGAGGTACATATTTAGTAGTAATAGGTTGCCAAAACTAAGAACCCATGCCTTTGATATAAATCTTCATTCTATCTTTCCATATTGTATAATTATCATTAGTAAACTTTGGACCCTCCTTCATCATCTTTGTCTAGATCTTTTCCTCAAGCGGTTAAGCTTCTGTACAAAGAGTACCAAGGCTCTGATTCCAATTGTTATTTGCAAGGATCTAGTAATTACTATGAGGGGGGGGGGGGGGGGGGGTGAATCAGTAATTATAATAAACTTAAAAAATTTCACAATCACCATAAACTTCTTTCAAAATAACTCATAAATAGTACCTGTAATAACTAAAATCATATTGCTAATCATATTAATCAAACTGCCCATTTAAGTATTCATCAACATGCATGGAATAGAAAGATATCAACTCAAAACATAAGAAATAAATCAACACATGAATACCAAGTTTTTCATGCGGAAACCCAAATGGGAAAAACCACAGTGGGAATTGGTACCCATAAGGATTTTGTACTCTTTTGAAATGCACCCTATTAGGAACCTAGCCTGGTTACGAGCTTACAAATATGCCCGATTAGGAGCATAACCTATTAGGAGTCCCTTAGTTAAGGGATTTACCTCAGCCCTATTAGGAGCTTTACTCTATCAGGAGAAACCTTGTGAAAGGATTTACAACCCAAGCTAATGAGTCTCCCGGTGAAGGGATTTATAAAATCAGGACCTACCCAGTTAAGGGATTTTGAGTCTTTTGCAATTGTTAGGGAGAAACAGATGTATGATCTAAAAATAGAACTCTTGCTTGTATAGATCCTTTTATAATCCAATATGATTCTCTCTTGCAGACACACACACTGGGTTGGTCACACATTCTTGTTTTGATCACCGACATAGTAAATCATCACAAACTTACCCTTAATAGACTTTACAACCTATTTGGTTACAAAACCTGAGTATTTACATCATACATCATCATAGATCTTTACAACTCATTACAGATCATCATATGGATCATTACAACAAATTACAAGACAATTGTAGTTGTTGAATGACCACTGCACTTTGATCTGATACACTTTGAAACCTTTAGGTCATTCTACTAAGCACTTCACTCATTCCTAAGAATTTTTCTCTTTGATCACGCCAAAACATCATTTAAACACTTCACGCAGATTCAACCACTTCATACCCATCTTACAGACATAATGTAATACACCACCTAACTCAAAATAATTACTTGTTATAAGATTTGAATACCAGTTCTGAAAATCTACTAAAACCCTACAAAAAATACACCAATCAATCATAAGCATGACTTCGGGTAGCCAAATCATGATGTGGTTCCAATCATAGCCTCATTACAATGTTACAAACACATATTCCAAACCACAACACCAAATTCCTCATCAATCTCTAGATCCAATTACTTATGCATAATACAGTTGCACATTTACTGGTTAAAGTTCTATTTGCTAGTTAACTGTCAAATCCATTCCATAGCTTTCCAGTCAATCAAAAATGAATTAGATAACATGATAGAATAATGTAACCATAGTTGCCATCAATGACAATACAAACTCATCATCAAGTCATCAAACAATATCTCAACCATATCATCACCAGTAGTCCTTATACCAGTTCATCAATATCATCAATGATTATGCCAATATGCCAACACCAGGAAGTGGAAAATTGGACTGAAAGCTACTCATAAAACTCTCTCATATTCTCCAAATAATTAGCCACCTCTACCTCCATACAATAATTCTAGACAATGGGCTCATTCTTGAATTTGTCTAGCTTGTTTGGCTCATAATAGACTCTATCACCACCCATAATTGACTCATAGAGAGGAGAATTAGCATGGGCACCATGAAAAACTAGAGAAATGAACCTTTCTTTAACAAAGATAGCCAAAAAAGAACACTGGCTTTCTAAAATAGGTGTTACATTTTCATTATTTTTTTGAGTCCCAAAATTGTGCCATCCATCAAAGGTGCAATTACTTTTCATTACATCTATATTATGTGGTGTATGCAAAAGGGTAAATCTTACCTTGAGATAGGACATCTAAATTTAGATTTGTTGTCTTTCATTTTTTAGGGATTAAATATCATCATTTCCCATGTAATCACATGTCTAGTAATGCCCAATATAATTCATCATAGCACAATCTTCCAAGGAAGTCATGTGATTCCCAATACAACAAAAGTGCCTCATCAAGAAGAGAAACTAGAAGCATTGTCATATCATGGTGATGAAGTGGCCACCAAAAGAATCATTCCACCTAGTAACCCACATCATATTTGTATCAGTGTATATCAACGTCTAGTTGAGCCAATTCAAATTCAAGAGGTCCCACCTTCTCCTAACAAAATGAATATATTGAAGAAGGTAAACTTTGATAAGGATAATATTACCCATGGGAACTCTTATTCAGACTCTCTCCATCCAAGAGTAGTCAGACATTATTTGGGAGGGATTCAATCCTTCTCCAACATTTCCAGTCATCAATTTGAAGATCAAGTTCTGGAAAAGAATCTATCACCTTATTTCTCTCCCTGTAAATGTGACCAATCTCAAAGGATTCAAAACCCAAAGTTAACTTGTGGATGTTGCCAATTTTTCCATCAATAGCCTAATTGATTTGTTTGTCCCTTTCACAACATCAATAATGAGTTTGGATTGACCTTCAATAGTGATGGTTCTCACTCCAATAGATAGGGATATCATAAGACCCCAAGCTAAGGCCATACCCTCAACTTGATTGCTAGTATAGCCATTAGATTTCCAGTGTAAGTAGCTACCAATTCAACAAGGTATGGTCATAGGACTCCCCTAGCAATAACCAAACCCCTAGATTGTCTAGTAGCACCATCAAAGTTCAATTTGTAGCAACCCTATCTATGTGACTATCATTTGTTGTTCATCCTCATCATTCTCTTGCTATTGTCAAAGGTTTCATAGGAGCATGGAAGGTCACAATACATGGCTACTTAAACATCCAAATGGGTATGGGGATTAGGTGGGGGCTTGACATGTGTGATAGATATTCTCCAACAATAGATTAAGGAAGAACCCAAAAACCACATCAACAAGGTTCTCCTCGTCACAAAAGATCCTATTGTTCCTTTCTTTTTAAATGCTCCATCCTAGATGGGGTAGAATTTTTCTTCATAGATTCCTGATAAGGGGGTTAAAAGTAGACCCCTTCCACTTTGTGATCAAATACTAACTCCTTTTGACTAGTCTATCATTGGTTTGTGTGTGGCTTATTTCAAATACATCTTCAATAGTATCTTGAGTCTTAGCAAGAGTCATGGTAGACATAATAGCTACAATAGAGCATATATACCACCTTAGTTTCTTGTTGTGACAATCATATGCTTCAATAGCATATGATTGTGCTTTCATTAACATCTACATAACATCATAGTAGAGTCTTTGCTAGTAGATTGTGTGCAATCCTAAAATTTCATGACCTTCACTTTAGGCTTTACTACTAGCATGTACCCCTTCTAGATGTTTAATTTTAAATGGATTTAGGTGGATACTATATTTCACCTTAGCATCACTTACTGTTAGAATATATATAAAAGTTTGGAAGATAAAAATACCAAAACACAAATTGTTTCTTCCCTTTTTAGATCTATATGTATCTTTCTTGTTCACCTCTCATTAATTTATTAGGCTTATATATTAATTATTTTGTGATCACCATCATAATGTTTTTTTTAAAAATAATGCCTAGTAAACTTTTTAACGTGACCAGCGATGCTGTCATGACACACCCTCTGGCTCCACATAAAATGCTTTTGACCCAGAGCTATGAATCGGTGAGGCCACAACCAGGGTACCTCATCCCCACAGTTCACTTGTTCAAACCCATGAGCAAAATGACCCAATGAAGAGACAAGGACTTGCGAGCACAATGGCCCAGTAGGGGTTTGAACCTTAGTGGCCCCTTCACCAATGAAGTATTTTAACCACGTCACTACATGTCCAAATACACCATCATAATGTTGTCCAACATGGAGATTTTAGAATATCTATGCAATTTATACTCTACATTAAAAAATATACAATAGCAGATCCCATATTTGTATCTTCCTTTGTACCCTCATCATCATCCACTATAATCCACCATTTGCTTAATATTTAATGACAGTCTATTTGAGCAACAAATATTATTAGATAATGGTGTTTAAGATTGATTATCCTTGATATTGATTTAGATATTGCATTACCCTATAGTTTTTATGTTGTGTCTAGTGTTTTCATAAACCTCAAACTAGTAAATGAAAGAGAAACACTTTACTTTTTATAATATTAGGTAAGCTAGTCTGTCATGAAATTTATTTCCTATAGCACAATTAGGAATGCATATAGGTTACATAAATTACACTAGTCTAAATACTTGTAAGTTCTTATTATTAGAATATTAAAAGCACTAGTATTCTACTTCTCATAGTGACACTTTGCACATACAATAAACCTCTCTTACATTTATTTTTCCTTGGGAGATGATCCACACATATATTCATTTGTTTAATTTATTAATCAAGGCACATATCTGAATAATTTCTATTTGGTTCTTCTTATGCCTCCAATTTTTCACTCTATATGGCTAGTGTTTAATGAATACTTCCTATTGTATGCATTAACATTAATTATTCCTTCTAAATCACTTCACTGATGCATATTTTACACTATAATATTCTTTTTAGCCAACTTTGGGTAGTCAATTTTAGATAGAAATCCACCTTTTACCACTTAAACATAAATTTTAATCCCATTAACATTAATGTATTTAAAATATTCTTATTTGTCGTAACCAAATGTGGTTGGAAACAAATTTAACTTATTGAAATAAGAAAATTTAGTGCTTCTAGTATGAGTGTATATTAAAATTTATTTTATGATTATTTTCTATCATTCTTTCTTTTTTTGAAAGAAGGGGCAAAAATTGATTCAATATAAAGAAAGCAATACATCAGAAAGAAGAACATTACACATTTATATCCTCCATAATTAACTTTTCCAAATTCTTCAAGTAATTTGGAGGTAATAACCCCCAATCCCCCAGATTCAACCATCAACATGCTCAAAATCCCATTTAGCTAGACAATCCATCACTTTGTTGCATTCCATAGGAATATGATATAAGGTAACATGATCCAATAAGCTACAAAGATAATAAATATAATTAGTCACCATTACAATTTTCCAATCAACTCTATCCATCCTTCTCTCATTCAACAAATCCATGATAATGTGAGAGTCTTACTCATAGATAATTTTCCTCCTACCAAGGGAACACCCTTTCTCAACAACATGTTAAATAGAAAGATCCTCCATCAAGTTATTAGAGTGTGTCCCTTTGTAAATAGAGTAAAAGAACACACACTACAATCACCACCCCTCCCAATACCTGCAATCCCTACATGACCAGGATTCCCATGTGAAGATCCATCAATATTAACTTTTAATACACCTCAAAGAGGAGGAAACTATCTTTCTTCCCTATGAATCTTTTGTTTAGCATGATGAGTCCTTTGGTCAATCGTGAAGGCCCCACTACTTTCCCCCATATTCAAATTCTTAAAAAAATCACAACCTCTAGGATTAATAACCATAGAAAGGTCACATTTTGCATAGATAGTCTCATGAAGTCTACTAATAATTTTCCTCCACACTTGAGCCTCTCCCAGTTTGTTATCCTAAAAAAATTTCAATTCCTTTCTAGCCAAACATTTCAAATATTGAGAGGACCAATAATCCAAGTAAC
The DNA here is from genome assembly GCF_030272615.1 of Cryptomeria japonica. Classification (NCBI taxonomy): domain Eukaryota; kingdom Viridiplantae; phylum Streptophyta; class Pinopsida; order Cupressales; family Cupressaceae; genus Cryptomeria; species Cryptomeria japonica. The sequence goes on from NW_026728840.1 coordinate 1,849,595, forward strand.
CTGAAGAAAGGAGGCTTTAGTAGTGGGTCTCCCTAGAATTTCCCAAAACTACATGAAAGAGGTAGCATGAATACATGTGTGGCAGCACACCTCCCACCACCAATGCCAAATCACTCTAGAATATTGACACTAAAAGAAAATATGAGAAGTGTATTCTTCATTATTATAACAAATAACATAGATAGAAGGTCCATGAAATCCCCTCTTTTGAAAATTCTGCCAAGTGAGACACTCATCCTAAGATAATAACCATAAAAATAAGTTGCACTTTCACCACAAAAATTTATTCCAAACCTATTTACTGATAGTTTTGATACTTAATATAAGTATAGATCCAATAGCCAACAAGATGAGAGGGGGGCGGGGGGAGGGGGGGGGGGGTGAATCATACAAACTTAAAAATCCCTAAAAACATCAGATTCAACCTCGGTAACATGTATATCAGTAATATAACCAAAATTGTCAAACATGCAAACTCAAAAGCATATGAACATCATAAACCTCACAACACCAGATTTAACATGGAAACCCAAATAGGGAAAAACCACTATGGGATTTTGGACCCACTAAGAAATATACTCTTCTAGAGTATGCTCGGTTAAAAGAAAATCCTGTTAAAGATTACAAACACATTGCTAGATCTGACCTGGTTAAGGGATTTCCCTCAGATCTATTAGGATCTTCACTTTGTTAGAAGTGACCTTGTTAAAGGATTTCAAACATTCAATCAGAATGTCACCTTGCTAGAGGGTTTTACAAATAAGATTGTTAAGTGCACTCGGATAAGAGATTTTCTATCACTTTCACAAAATAACAGTAATAAAATCTATCTACAACTTCACATCCAAAATGCTAAAGTAGATTCCTATTTGTTCAATACAGTCCAGACATAGAACTAATCTTGTCTATCTGCTAGGCTTCTATACTCTGTTATTCTAACAGGTCTTCAAGCTTTTGTGCTCGGTAATCACTATGTAGCATCCCTGTGCATACACTTGCCCACATTCATTGTTTATCAACAATTTCCTATCTATAAACAATCAAGTAACCGCTTAATCTCCTTGATCACATTTCCCATGATCAATCATAGCCATCAGATCTTAAATCTTGTCTAGGTTCAATGCATCTTACGATCTGAAAACATTTTACCCCACCTTGGAACTTGTGCCAGGGTATTGCGGTTCAATCTGAGCTATAGATCTTCATGCCGACTTTTCATTGCCTTGGATTCGTTAACAAACTTCATTCACAGCTCACAAATCATTGATCAGTTCTAGCTCATTAGCTTCCTTCATTAAATACCACATGTAAACATTTAATGCATTTTGTTATACTAAAATTCACTCGGTAGACATTCCATCTTCATTAACCGATATCGATAACCTTAGGGTTTACCGACTAGGTTCTTTGCTTGATAACATAGTATAGTATTAACCTTTACATTTTACAACATATGTATGATGTGAAAACAACGTAAAACATCATGATCTCATCATTGTCTGACTCAATACTAGTTGCCCATTGAATACCTTATTCATCCCCTTATTCATCATATTCTTTCCTATGTCTTTTACCGACATCTTTATAATCTTCATATCATACTTCTCAAGATATGGCAACATCATATTGAATTAGAAAATCAATTTCTTGACATCAATGACAAAATAATAATATCAAGACAATAAACATCTTTAATCAGTTATATCCATAATCATCAACAACCTTCTCAATATCCTTATTGAAATGCCAACAATCTTTGATTGTCTATTATAAAGTTGTGTTGCCAACAATCTCCCCCTTTGGCATTGATGGCAAAACCAATTGACTTGACCTTAAAAGATTTGGATTGTTGTGCTTTTGAAATGCTGAAATTCTCTCCCTGATAAATTAGACTTCTCCTAGTTTCAGTCTTCATTCTAATCTGTTGTCTGCTTAGTTTTCTTTTAGTCTTCTCCCCTGATAGGTCTTCTTCCTCTATAGTAGTCTTCTCCCCCTTTGACAACAATGCCAAAAAGTAAAGATTGAAAACATAATTACTTTCTATAACAAGTTATTTTCTGTTGTTGTGTATCAACTGAATCTCAGTCAGACCATTTGTCTTCAATTCCTGTTCCTTGTAATATTTCTTGTATTATTTCCTGTACACCTTTACAAAACATCCTAAAGTGTATAAATCAGCATCAACTCCCAAAAGATATTCATTAGAGTCATTGGATTGATGCTTTCACCGAACTCGGTCAGTGAGTAGAAGATAGGGGTAGGACCCCTAACCTACTTCTGAGATATTCAAAAGTGTCCCTTGGTAGTGGCTTGGAGAATATATCTACTATTTGTTCCTTTGTGATAACATACTCCAACGTCACTTTCTTCTCTTAAGCTTCTTCTCTAAGATAATGATATTTGATAGATATGTGCTTTGTCTAAGAGTGCATAAAAAGATTCTTTGAAATGTTAATGGCACTAGTATTGTCACAGAATATAGTTACTGTCTCGGTAATTTTCTCATTTATACCTTCCAACAATTGTTTGATCCATGCAATGTTGGTACAATTCAATGTTGTAGCAACGTATTCAGCTTCTGCTGTTGACTATGAAACACATCCTTGTTTCTTGCTAAGCCAACTCAGTAGTCTTTCTCCTAAAAAGAAAGCTCCTCCACTTGTGTTTTTTCTGTCATCAATGTTGCCTGCCCAATCAGCATCAGTATAAACTTTGAAAGAAAAATCATTTCCTTTCTGATATACTAAGCCATAATCCTCTGTGCCTTTCAAGTATCTAAAATTTTTTTTGATTGTTGTCATGTGTGTTTCCTTAGGATCGACAAAGAATCTTGCAACAATACCTACTGCATGTGCTATGTCTGGTCTACTGTGAACAACATATTGTAGCTTTCCAATCATGGATCGGTAAAGTGTCTCATTAATAGATGCAGATTCATCATTCTTTGATAATTTATAGCTTGTTGTCATAGGAGTACTTATTGGTTTTGAATCCTCCATTCCAAATCTCTTCAAGATTTCCTTTATGTACTTGGATTGAGTAATGAAAATCTCATTTTTTAGTTGCGGTATCTATAAACCTATAAAATACTTTATCTCTCTGATTAATGACATCTCAAATTCTTTGCTCATTTCATTTCCAAAGTTCTTGCATATAGAGTCATTTCCACAATATATAATATCATCAACAAATATGGCTGAGATCAATATTCCATTTTCATCATTCTTCATGTACATATTGCTATTCTCACTTGTCCTTATAAAACCAATCTTAATCAAATAAGAGTGAAATATTTCATACCATGCTCTTGGTGCTTGTTTCAAACCATATAAAGCTTTCTTCAATTTACATACCTGATCTTTATTATTGTCTTCAATAAATCCTTCAGGTTGTTCAATGAAAACTTCTTCTTCTAATATTCCATTCAGAAATACAGATTTGACATCTATTTGATATAACTTGAAATTTTTGAAAGTAGCATAGGCCAACAATGTTCTTACTCCTTCAAGTCTAGCAATAGGTACAAAAGTTTCACCATAATCAATTCCTTCTTCTTGAGCATAACCTTAGCAAACTAGTCTTGCTTTGTTCCGAATGACCTCTCCTTTTTCATTTAGCTTGTTTCTGAAAATCCACTTTGTACCGATTACATTTTTGTCCTTTAGTCTTGGGATTAGTGTCCATGTGTCATTCTTCTTGATTTGAACAATCTCTTCTATCATATCATTTATCCAATCTTCACTGTTAAATGCCTCTTTCACTATTCTCAGTTCAAATTCAGATATCAAACATGTGTTCTGTATCAGTTTGTTCCTTGTCATCACTGGATCATCCTTATCTCCTATAATCTGACTTGGTGCATGATGTTTTCTGACATACATGGCTAATATAGGCTTGGTAGGCTCTATATGATCTTCTTCATCACTCGGTAACTGGATATTCTCTTCTTTTTCTTCAACAGTCTTCTTGATAGGACTTCTCCGTTGAACATAGAAAAATTCATCATAGTCTTATGGTTCCTTGGAATTTCCTTCATCATTTCTTTCTGCAAATTCATCAATTTTCACATTTGCACTTTCTACTATTTTGTTAGATGATTTGATCAGACATTTAAATGCTTTTCTTCTAGAAGAATAACCTAGAAATGTTCCTTCTTCACTTTTCTGATCAAATTTTCCATTTCTATCATGTTTATAAACATAGCATCTACTTCCAAAGATTTTAAAATAACTAACATTAGGTTTCTTATCATACTAGATTTCATATGGTGTCTTGAAAGTACCTTTCTTCAATTGAACTCAGTTCAAGGTGTAAACTGCTCTGCTTATTGCTTCTCTCCAAAATGTTTGTGGCACCTTCTTTTCAATCATCAGTGTTCTAGCACAATCCACAATAGATCTGTTTCTTCTCTTAGCTATTCCATTCTGCTGTGTAGTTCTTGGTCTAGAGACTTTTCTTTTAATACCATGATCATTGCAAAATAAGTTGAACTCATCAGATGTGAACTCTCTTGCTCTATCTTATCTAAGACATTTCAGTTGTCTTCTTGTTTCATTTTCAACTCTTGCCTTGTACCATTTAAACATTTGAAAAGCTTCTGATTTTTCTTTTAAAAATATTACCGACATCATCCTTGAATAGTCATCCACAAATAATATGAAATATTTATCACCATAATAACTTTAAACTTTCATAGGACCACAAAGCTCAGTGTGCACTAGATCTAAAATTCCCTTAGAAGTGTAAGACTTACTTGTAAAGCTTGATCTTGTCATCTTACCCATCTGGCATCCTTGACACATGGCATTCTTAGGTTTTTCAAGACTCGGTAAACCTCTTACTCTGTGCTTCTTACTTATTTTTATCAAATTATCAAAATTGACATGACAAAACTTTTTATACCATAACTAGGTATCATCTAACTTTGAATGCAAACACTTATTCCAAGTTGAGTCAAGGTGAAATGCATTACCTTTTGTTTGTTTCTGGTAGTAGCTAACTTTCCATTCTTGTCATGAACTTTGACAATTCCCTTCTGAAATTCTATTTAGTAACCTGTGTTGTTTATCTGTTCTACACTCAACAAATTGTATTCCAAACCTTCAACCCAATAAACATCATTGCATTTTGCATTATCAAGAAGTGTTATAGATCCTTTACCTCTCACCAGACATGGTGCATCATTACCAAATCTAACATAGCCTCCATCATAATCTTCTAATATAACAAACTTGTGTTTATCTCCTGTCATATGATGTGAGCATCCACTATCTATAATCCAAGAATCATTAGTGTTTATGTGAGATTTTAGGACTTTTTCTTCATACCTTTCTTCATGTGATCCATCCTTGATAGCCACATAAACTACTTCCTCTGTATCAGTATCATCTGATTTATCATCGTTGGATTCCTCACCAGCTATTAGGCATGTCTTTCTATCTCTTCTTCTGAAGTCTCGGTGTCCTCTATGATAGTTATCTTTCTGTCTATCATCTCGGTAATCCCTCTTTTCAGTAGAATCTTTGTTAGGATAGTTAGAAGCCATTTGTCCTTTTTTATCACAATTGAAACATTTCAAAGGTAGTTTTCCTTTATACTTACCTTTGCCTCTCGGTAACCTTTTGGCTAATAGTGCTTCAAACTCTTCTTGCTTTCTGATTTCCTCATACAATTTGTGTACTGCCTCCATGTTCTTACAAAATATTTGACTTGCTCCATTGTGATCTCCTTTAGAGTACTTATACTTTCTTTCATTGAAATCATTAGATTCATCAAGATGAAAACAACTAAATGCAGATTCAACTTTATTTACAGAAGATTCATTGTTATCAAAATTACTTAACTCAAATGCATGTAGCTTACCAATAGTAGCATCTAAAGTAACTGGCATATTAGGTATAGACCTCAATTCATTGATTACAAAGACTCAGATTGCATAAGCTGGTAGAAGGGTTCTTAACAACTTACTTGTTATATCCTTTTCTTCAATAGTTCCACGTACTCCTTTGATTTGATTAACAATCTCCTTTAGTCTTGTGTTGTACTGAGTTATGTTCTCACCTTCATTTATCCTTATAGATTCAAGTTTTCCTCTTAGACTATCTACTTTTCCTCTTTGAACATGTTCATCTCCTCCATATATCGATATGAGCTTATCCCACATTTCCTTTGCGTCATTGCAGCCTTCTAGATCATTAAACTCTAAATCGGTCAATGCAGATGTTATTTCAATCATTGCTTGAATATGTTCTTGCTTTGCATTTATCTCTTCCATAGTCAATGGATAGGTGCTTGGTGTGACAAAATCATTCTCTAGATAGTGTATAGCATATTCTCCACTCGTGATAGATGTAGCTTCATCCTTTTCTACCATGTAGAGAAACTTGACTTGTTTAGCTTTGGTGCATCCCTCTTATACATCTTTGGATCTTTAACTCATGTGCCTTTAAACTTTCCTTCTGGAGTCTAGAGCTCTGATACCAATTGATAGTTCTAATACTTAATATAAGTACAGATCCAATAGCCAACAAGATGAGAGGGGGGGGTGAATTATACAAACTTAATCATCCCTAAAAAACATTAGATTCAACCTCGATAACATGTATATCAGTAATATAACTAAAACTGTCAAACATGCAAACTCAAAAGCATATGAACATAATAAACCTCATAACACCAGATTTAACATGGAAACCCAAATAGGAAAAAACCACTATGGGATTTTGGACCCACTAAGAAATATACTCTTCTAGAGTATGCTTGATTAAAAGCAAATCCTATTAAAGATTACAAACACATTGCTAGATGTGACCTGGTTAAGGGATTTCCCTCAGATCTGTTAGGATCTTCACTTTGTTAGAAGTGACCTTGTTAAAGGATTTCAAACATTCAATCAGAATGTCACCTTGCTAGAGGGTTTTACAAATAAGACTGTTAAGTCCACTTGGTTAAGAGATTTTCTATCAGTTTCATAGAATAACAGTAATAAAATCTATCTACGACTTCACATATAAAATGCTAAAGCAGATTCCTATTTGTTTAATACAATGTTTGCATAGAACTAATATCTTCTATCTATTGGGCTTCTATACTTTGTTATTCTAATAGGTCTTCAAGCTTTCATGCTTGGTAATCACTATGTAGCATTCCTATGCATACACTTGTCTGCATTCATTGTTTATCAATAGTTTTGTATTTATAAACAATCAGGTAACCACTTAATCTCCTTGATCACATTTCCCATGATCAATCATAGCCATTAGATCTTCAATCTTGTATAGGTTCAATGCATCTTCTGATCTAAAAATGTTTTACCCCACCTTGGAACTTGCATATTAGTTTTGGAACTTGTGCCAGGGTATTGCGGTTCAATATGAGTTGTAGATCTTCATGCCAACTTTTCATTGCCTTAGATTCGTTAACAAACTTCATTCACAATGCACCGATCATTGATCAGTTCCAGCTCATCAGCTTCCTTTATTAAATATAGCATGTAAACATTTAATGCATTCTGTTATAGCTCGGTTACAACTCGGTAACAACTCAGTGAAGACTAAACTTCACTCGGTAGACATTTTGTCTTGATTAACTGATAGCAATAACCTTAGGGTTTACCGACTATGTTCTTTGCTTGATAACGTAGTATGGTATTAACCTTTACATTTTAGAACATATGTCTGATGTTAAAACAATCTAAAACATCATGATCTTATCATTGTCTGACTCGGTACTAGTTGCCCATTCAATACCTTATTCAACCCCTTATTCATCATATTCTTTCCTGTGTCTTTTACTGACATCTTTAAAATCTTCATATCATACTTCTCAAGATATGTCAACATCATATTGAATTAGAAAATCAATTTCTTGATATCAATGACAAAATAATAATATCAAGATAGTAAACATCTTTAATCAGTTATATCCATAATCATCAACAACCTTCTCAATATCCTTATTGAAATGCCAACAATCTTTCATTGTCTGTTATAAAGCTATGTTGCCAGCAATCTACCCCTTTGGAATTGATGGCAAAACCAATTGATTTGACCTTAAAAGATTTGGATTGGTGTGATTCTGAAATGCTGAAATTCTCGCACCCATAAATTAGACTTCTCCTGGTTTCAGTCTTCATTCTAATCTATAGTCTGCTCATTTTTCTTTTAGTCTTCCCCCCTGATAGGTCTTCTTCTTTTATATTAGTCTTCTCCCCCTTTTACAACAATGCCAAAAAGTAAAGAACGAAAACATAATTAATTTTTGAACAAATTTATTTCCTGTTGTTGTGTATCAACTGAGTCTCAGTCAAAGCATTTGTCTTCAATTCCTGTTCCCTGTAATATTTCCTATATTATTTCTTGTACACCTTTAGAATACATCCTAAAGTGTATAAATCAGCATCAACTCCCAAAAGATATTCATTAGACTCATCGGATTGATGCTTTCACCGAACTTGGTCAATGAGTAGAAGATAGGGGTAGGACCCCTAACCTACTTCTAAGATATTCAAAAGTGTCCCTTGGTAGTGGCTTGGTGAAGATATCTACTATTTGTTCATTTGTGCTAACATACTCCAACACCACTTTCTTCTCTTGAGCTTCTTCTCTAAGATAATGATATTTGATAGATATGTGCTTTGTCTTAGAGTGCATAACAGGATTCTTTGAAATGTAAATTGCACTAGTATTGTCACAAAATATAGTTACTGGCTTGGTAATTTTCTCATTTATACCTTCCAACAATTCTTTGATCCATGCAATGTTGGTACAATTCAATGCTGCAGCAACATATTCAACTTCTGTTGTTGACTGTGAAACACATCCTTGTTTCTTGCTAAGCCAACTCACAAGTCTTTCTCCTAAAAGGAAAGCTCCTCCACTTGTGCTTTTTCTATCATCAATGTTGCCTCCCCAATCAGCATCAGTATAAACTTTTAAATCAAAATCATTTCCTTTCTGATATACTAAGCCATCATCCTCTATGCCTTTCAAGTATCTAAAAATTCTTGTGATTGTTGTCATGTGTGTTTCCTTAGGATCTGTAGAGAATCTTGCAACAATACCTACTACATGTGCTATGTCTGGTCTACTGTGAACAACATATTGTAGCTTTCCAATCATGGATCGGTAAAGTGTCTCATAAACAGATGCATATTCATCATTCTTTGATAATTTATAGTCGGTAGTCATAGGAGTACTTACTGGTTTTGAATCCTCCATTCCAAATTTCTTCAAGATTTCCTTTATGTACTTGGATTGAGTAATAAAAATCTTATTTTTCAGTTGTAGTATCTGTAAACCTATAAAATACTTTATCTCACTGATTAATGACATCTCAAATTCTTTGCTCATTTAATTTCCAAAGTTCTTTCATAAAGAGTCATTTCCACAAAATATAATATCATCAACAAATATGGCTGAGATTAGTATTCCATTTTCATCATTCTTCATGTACATGTTGCTATTCGCACTTGTCCTTATAAAACCAATCTTAATCAAATAAGAGTGCAATCTTTCATACCATGCTCTTGGTGCTTGTTTCAAACCATATAAAGCTTTTTTCAATTTACATACTGATCTTTATTATTGTCTTCAACAAATCCTTCAGGTTGTTCAATGAAAACTTCTTCTTCTAATATTCCATTCAGAAATGTAGATTTGACATCCATTTGATATACCTTGAAATTTTTGAAGGTAGCATAAGCTAACATTGTTCTTACTCCTTCAAGTCTAGAAAAAGGTGCAAAAGTTTCACCATAATCAATTCCTTCTTCTTGAGCATAACCTTTGTAAACTAGTCTTTCTTTCTTTTGAATGACCTCTCCTTTTTCATTTAGCTTGTTTCTTAAAATCCACTTTGTATCAATTACATTTTTATCATTTGGTCTTGGGATTAGTGTCCATGTGTCATTCTTCTTGATTTGATTAATCTCTTTTGTCATAGCATTTATCGAATCTTTACTGTTAAATGCCTCTTTCACTATTCTCGGTTCAAATTCACATATCAAACATGTGTTTTGTCTCAGTTTGTTCCTTGTCATCACTAGATCATCCTTATCTCCTATAATCTGACTCGGTGCATGATGTTTTCTGACATACATGGCTAATACAGGCTCGGTAGGCTTTGTATGATCTTATTCATCACTCGGTAACTTGATATTCTCTTCATTTTCTTCAACAGTTTTCTTGGTAGGACTTCTCAGTTGAAAATAGACAAATTCATCATAGTCTTCTAGTTCCTTGGAAATTCCTTCATCATTTCTTTCTACAAATTCATCAATTTTCACATTTGCACTTTCTACTATTTTGTTAGATGATTTGATCAGACATTTAAATGCTTTGCTTCTAGAAGAATAATCTAGAAATGTTGCTTCTTCACTTTTTTGATCAAATTTGCCATTTCTATCATCTTTATGAACATATCATCTACTTCCAAAGATTTTAAAATAACTAACATTAGGTTTCTTATCGTACCAAATTTCATATGGTGTCTTCAAAGCACCTTTCTTCAATTGAACTCAGTTCAAGGTGTAAACTTCTCTACTTATTGCTTCTCTCCAAAATGTTTGTGGCACCTTCTTTTCAATCATCAGAGTTCTAGCACAATCCACAATAGATCTGTTTCTTCTCTCAACTATTCCATTCTGCTCTGGAGTTCTTGGTGTAGAGACTTGTCTTTTAATACCATGATCATTGCAAAATAAGTTGAACTCACCAGATGTGAACTCTCCTCCTCTATCTAATCTAAGACATTTCAGTTGTCTTCCTGTTTCATTTTCAACTCTTGCCTTGTACCACTTAAACATTTGAAAAGCTTCTAATTTTTCTTTTAAAAACATTACTGACATCATCCTTGAATAGTCATCCACAAATAATATGAAATATTTATCACCATAATAACTTTGAACTTTCATAGGACCACAAAGATCAGTGTGCACTAGATCTAAAATTCCCTTAGAAGTGTAAGACTTACTTGTAAAGATTTATCTTGTCATCTTACCCATCTTGCATCCTTGACACATAGCATTCTCCGGTTTTCCAAGACTCGGTAGACCTCTTACTCTATGCTTCTTACTTATTTTGATCAGATTATAAAAACTGACATGACAAAACCTTTTATGCCATAACTAGGTATCATCTAGCTTTGAATGCAAACACTTCTTCCAAGTTGAGTCAAGGTGAAATGCATTACCTTTTGTTTGTGTCCCGGTAGTAGCTAACTTTCCATTCTTGTCATGAACTTTGACAATTCCCTTCTGAAATTCTATTTAGTAACTTGTGTTGTTTAGCTGTGCTACACTCAACAAATTGTATTCCAAACCTTCAACCCAATAAACATCATTGCATATTACATTATCAAGAAGTGTTATAGATCCTTTACCTCTCACCAGACATGGTGCATCATTACCAAATCTAACATAGCTTCCATCATAATCTTCTAACATAACAAACTTGTGTTTATCTCTTGTCATATGATGTGAGCATCCACTATCTATAATCCAAGAATCATTAGTGTTTATGTGAGATTTTAGGACTTTTTCTTCATACCTTTCTTTATGTGATCCATCCTTGATAGCCACATAAACTACTTCCTCTGTATTAGTATCATCTGATTTATCATCTTTGGATTCCTCACCAGCTATTAGGCATGTCTTTCTATCTCTTCTTCTGAAGTCTCGATGTCCTCTATGATAGTTATCTTTCTGTCTATCATCTCGGTAATCCCTCTTTTCAGTATAATCTTTGTCAGGATAGTTAGAAGCCATATGTCCTATTTTATCACAATTGAAACATTTCAAAGGTAGTTTTCCTTTATACTTACCTTTACCTCCCAGTAACCTTTTGGCTAATAGTGCTTCAAACTCTTCTTGCTTTCTGATTTCCTCATACAATTTGTGTACTGCCTCCATGTTCTTACAAAATCTTTGACTTGCTCCACTATGATCTCCTTCAGAGTACTTATACTTTCTTTCATTGAAATCATTAGATTCATCAAGATGAAAAGAACTAAATGCAGATTCAACTTTATTTACCGAAGCTCCACTGTTATCAAAATTACTTAACTCAAATGCATGTAGCTTACCAATAGTAGCATCTAAAGAAATTGGCATATTATGTATAGACCTCAATTCATTGATTGCAGAGACTCAGATTCCATAAGATGGTAGAAGGGTTCTTAACAACTTACTTGTTATATCCTTTTCTTCAATAGTTCCACCTGCTCCTTTGATTTGATTAACAATCTCCTTTAGTCTTGTGTTGTACTGAGTTATGTTCTCACCTTCATTCATCCTCATAGATTCAAGTTGTCCTCTTAGACTATCTACTTTTTCTCTTTGAACATGTTCATCTCCTCCATATACCGATATGAGCTTATCCCACATTGCCTTTGCATCATTGCAGCCTTCTAGATCATTAAACTCTAAATCGGTCAATGCAGATGTTATTTCAATCATTGCTTGAATATGTTCTTGCTTTGTGTTTATGTCTTCCATAGTCAATGGATAGGTGCTCGATGTGACAAAATCATTCTTTAGATAGTATATAGCATATTCTCCAACTCGTGATAGATGTAGCTTCATCCTTTTCTGCCATGTAGAGAAACTTGACTTGTTCAGCTTCGGTGCATCCCTCTTATACATCTTTGGAACTTTAACTCAAGTGCCTTTAAACTTTCCTTCCGGAGTCAAAAGCTCTGATACCAATTGATAGTTCTAATACTTAATATAAGTACAGATCCAATAGCCAACAAGATGAGAGGGGGGGGCTGAATCATACAAACTTAATCATCCCTAAAAACATCAGATTCAACCTTAGTAACATGTATATCAGTAATATAACCAAAACTGTCAAACATGCAAACTCAAAAGCATATGAACATCATAAACCTCATAACACCAGATTTAACGTCGAAACCCAAATAGGGAAAAACCATTGTGGGATTTTGGACCCACTAAGATATATACTCTTCTAGATTATGCTCGGTTAAAAGAAAATCCTGTTAAAGATTACAAACACGTTGCTAGATGTGACCCGGTTAAGGGATTTCCCTCAGATCTATTAGGATCTTCACTTTGTTAGAAGTGACCTTGTTAAAGGATTTCAAACATTCAATCAGAATGTCACCTTGCTAGAGGGTTTTACAGATAAGACTGTTAAGTCCACTCGGTTAAGAGATTTTCTATCACTTTCACAAAATAACAGTAATAAAATCTTTCTGCAACTTAACATATAAAATACTAAAGAAGATTCCTATTTGTTCAATACAATCTAGACATAGAACTAATCTTGTCTATTTGTTGGGCTTCTATACTCTGTTATTCTAATATGTCTTCAAGCTTCTATGCTTGGTAATCACTATGTAGCATCCCTATGCATACACTTGCACACATTCATTGTTTATCAATAGTTTCCTATTTATAAACAATCAGGTAACCGCTTAATCTCCTTGATCACATTTCCCATGATAAATCATAGCCATCAGATCTTCAATCTTTTCCAGGTTCAATGCATCTTCCGATCTAAAAATGTATTACCCCACCTTGGAACTTGCATATTAGTCTTGGAACTCGTGCCATGGTATTGTGGTTTAATCTGAGTTGTAGATCTTCATGATGACTTTTCATTACCTTGGATTCATTAACAAACTTCATTCATGGCTCACCAATCATTAATCAGTTCCAACTCATTAGCTTCCTTCGTTAAATACGGCATGTAAACATTTAATGCATTTTGTTATAGCTCAGTTACAAGTCGGTAACAACTTGGTGAATACTAAACTTCACTCAGTAGACATTCCATCTTCATTAACCGATAGTCAGAACCTTAGGGTTTACCGACTAGGTTCTTTTCTTGATAATATAGTATAGTATTAACTTTTACATTTTACAACATATGTATAATGTTAAAATAATCTAAAACATCATGATCTCATCATTTTCTGACTCAGTACTTGTTGCCCATTGAATACCTTATTCATCCCCTTATTCATCATATTCTTTCCTATGTCTTTTACCAACATCTTTATAATCTTCATATCATACTTCGCAAGATATGGCAACATCACATTGAATTAGAAAATCAATTTCTTGACATCAATGACAAAATAATAATATCAAGACAGTAAACATCTTTAATCAGTTATATCCATAATCATCAACAACCTTCTCAATATCCTTATTGAAATTCCAACAATCTTTCATTGTCTGTTATAAAGCTATGTTGCCAACAATCTCCCCCTTTGGCGTTGATGGCAAAACCAATTGATTTGACCTTAAAAGATTCCAATTGTTGTGATTCTGAAATGCTGAAATTCTCTCCCCCATACAATGACTTCTCCTAGTTTCAGTCTTCATTCTAATTTGTAGTATGCTCAGTTTTCTTTTAGTATTCTCCCCTGATAGGTCTTCTTCCTTTATATTAGTCTTCTCCCCTTTATAGTAGTCTTCTCCCCCTTTGACAACAATGCTGAAAAGTAAAGAATGAAAACATAATTACTTTCTGTAAGAAGTTATTTCCTATTGTTGTGTATCAAGTCTCGGTTAGAGAATTTGTCTTCAATTCTTGTTCCCTATAATATTTCCTATATTATTTCCTGTACACCTTTAGAAAACATCCTAAAGTCTATAAATCAGCATCAACTCCCAAAAGATATTCATTAGAGTCAACAGATTGATGCTTTCTCCGAACTTGGTCAGTGAGTAGAAGATAGGGGTAGGACCCCTAACGTACTTCTGAGATATTCAAAAGTGTCCCTTGGTAGTGGCTTGGTGAAGATATCTTCTATTTGTTCCTTTGTGCTAACATACTCCAAAACCACTTTCTTCTCTTGAGCTTCTTCTTTATGATAATGATATTTGATAGATATGTGCTTTGTCTTAGAGTGCATAACAGGATTCTTTGAAATGTTAATGGCATTAGTATTGTCACAGAATATAGTTACTAGCTCGATAACTTTCTAATTTATACCTTCCAACAATTGTTTGATCCATGCAATGTTGGTACAATTCAATGTTGCAACAACGTTTTCAGCTTTTGCTGTTGACTGTGAAACACATCCTTATTTCTTGCTAAGCCAACTCACTAGTCTTTCTCTTGAAAAGAAAGCTCCTCCACTGGTGCTTTTTTTGTCATCAATGTTGCCTGCCCAATCAGCATCAATATAAACTTTTAAATCAAAATCATTTCCTTTCTGATATGCTAAGCCATAATCCTCTGTGCCTTTCAAGTATCTAAAAATTCTTTTGATTGTTGTCATGTGTGTTTCCTTAGGATCTACAGAGAATCTTGCAACAATACCTACTGCATGTGCTATGTCTGGTCTATTGTGAACAACATATTGTAGCTTTCCAATCATGGATCAGTAAAGTGTCTCATCAACAGATGCAGATTCATCATTCTTTGATAATTTATAGTTGGTAGTCATAGGAGTACTCACTGATTTTGAATCCTCCATTCCAAATTTCTTCAAGATTTCCTTTATGTACTTGGATTGAGTAATGAAAATCTCATTTTTCAGTTGCAGTATTTGTCAACCTATAAAATACTTTATCTCACCGATTAATGACATTTCAAATTCTTTGCTCATTTCATTTCCACAAAATATAATATCATCAACAAATATGGCTCAGATCAGTATTCCGTTTTCATCATTCTTCATATTCATGTTGTTGTTCTCACTTGTCCTTATAAAACAAATCTTAATCAAATAAGAGTGCAATCTTTCATACCATGCTTTTGGTGCTTGTTTCAAACCATATAAAGCTTTGTTCAATTTACATACCTGATCTTTATTATTATCTTCAACAAATCCTTCAGGTTGTTCAATGAAAACTTCTTCTTCTAATATATAATTTAGAAATGCATATTTGACATCCATTTGATATACCTTGAAATTTTTGAAAGCAGCTAGGCCAACAATGTTCTTACTCCTTCAAGTCTCGCAACAGGTGCAAAAGTTTCCCCATAATCAATTCCTTCTTCTTGAGCATATCATTTGCAAACTAGTCTTTCTTTGTTTCGAATGACCTCTCCTTTTTCATTTAGCTTGTTTCTGAAAAATCCACTTTGTACCGATTACATTTTTGTCCTTCAGTCTTGGGATTAGAGTCCATGTGTTATTATTCTTGATTTGATCAATCTCTTCTGTCACAGCATTTATCCAATCTTCATTGTTAAATGGCTCTTTCACTATTCATAGTTCAAATTCAGATATACCCTGCTCACCACTTCTTCTATTGTTCTAGCTGAAGATATCATTGTGTGATTTCACATAAATCAAGTTAAAACAAAGCAATATTATCCTAGAGAAGACCAACCGACTGGTCCAAATGGGCCAACTCACCCATTTTCTCCTCTAAACTAGAAACTACATTAAAGTCACTAGCCACAATCCATGGAAGAAGGGGCATCATGGAACTCTTCATTTACCCTCACATTTTCATTTTCTATAATTTTTATTAGTCTCTTATTGAAGCATCTATATTCTTTTCTATGAGTGGAATATCCAAGAAATATTTCATCATCACTTCTAGATTCAAAATTGCCTAACCTTTCTTCATCCTTTTTTTATGTAACATTTGCTACCAAATAATTTAAAGCATTTGATAGTAGCAAATTTTCAAAACCATAGTTCATAAGGAGTTTGTTTAGAATTCACTATTAGCTACACTATGATATATCTTGCAGTATGTGTTTCCTGTTTCCAATATATATTTGGTAGCCTAGCTTCATTAAGCATTGTCCTTTCCATCTCTATCACTATTCTATTTTTCCTCTCTGCCACACCATTTTGTTGAGGCATCCTAACAAGAAATTATTGTCTCTTGATGCCATTCCTTTCACAATATTCATCAAACTCATTTGAGATGAATTCTCCACCTTTATTAGACCTAAGAAATTTGACCTTGCAACCACTTTCTTTTTCAACCATTTTCCTAAATATTTTAAACCTTTCATAAGTCTTCGACTTATGTTTCAATAAAGTCACCCAAGTTATTCTTGAGTAGTCATTAATTAGTATCATAAAATATTTTTCTCCATTGAGTTCCCTTGACCTTGTAGGACCACACAAAACTATATAAATTTCAATTCTAATAGCCTTTTTGTTGAATACTCTTTTGTGTTAAAACTAATTCTAGTCTACTTGCAAAGCTGGCATTCCTTGCAAATGGTATTTGTAGGTTTGATAATGTAGGAATATCCCTAACATTTCTTCTATTACTTATTTTGACAATAATATCAAAATTAATATGCCCTAACCTTCTATGCCACAATCATCTCTCATCAACCTGGTCCTATGAGACAAGTTCTTTCATGCATCTCTATGTCCTAGTCTCCTTGAGATTGTATACATTATCTAAATAGTCCTCTTTCCTTCAGCAATCAACTTTCATGATATTTTTTTCATAATTACACAACCATGAGCATTAAATGTGACATTATTTCCATTATCACACATTTAACCGACACTCAAGAAGTTGTGTTTTAGTCCTTTCACATAAGAAACATCATGTGTAGGAACCTTTTTATTCAAACATAAGGTTCCTTTTCTTCTGATATAAGTGGAAGTATTGTCCACAAATTTTACTAAAGTTGAATTCCAATCTTCAATTTTAGTGAACTTTCTCTTATCACCCATCATGGATTTGAGCGTCCACTATCTATAGCCCATGGATTTTTCTTTTTAGCATGTAGAGAAGTTTGAATAAACATGGAATTCTTGTAACTTTCTTTCTTCTTCCACACTTTATTTGATTCCTTGTTCTTGTTACCAAAAATATTAGACTCTACATTTCTTTTTAAAATAATATCAACTTTCATTTCTGGTCTTTCAAAATTAGTTCTACATTCTTGTTCTATATGCCCAAAATTATTACATTTGTAACAAACTAGATTTAGATTGTTTAAAATAGAAAAACAATTTGTACTAAGAAATCTAGATTCTCATGTAGACACTACTCTACAATTTGCAATAAAATAATTACCATAGAAGTAGGAAGTGAACTTGGTAGGAGTGTAAAATCTTGTAGGTGGTGGTCTACTTAGTTTTTTTTCAAATCATTGATCTTGATGAATCTATCGACATCCATCTTCTTCTTGTTCATTCTATTAATATCCTTGTTCTGATAATTGTTTGAGACCTTTGAAGCATTATGATTAAGTGAATCTATCTTCAAATTTGATAAAGATTTATTATTTAACTCTTTCTTCTTTTCTTTTTTCTTGGTATTTATTTAACCTAAGAGCTCTACCCTTTCTCATATCCTATACCAGTGGTATCCTTGGAGCATTTTTTCTTGTTTAACATCTCTTCCAATTTTCTAGTGCCACTCATGATATTTCGCAAACTAAATTTTAAACTTTTCAATTTCCTTCCTTAGAGAAACTATCTCTACTTTGAAATTTTGGTACTCTTCTTCTTTGGCCGAACTAACTTAGACTTTGCCACATCAATAATTATTTTTAGTTCTATTTCTAATGTCAGATGAATAATTATCTATTTTGATTCATCTAGTTTCTTCTTTAGATCTTCATTCTCCTTTTGAGAAGTTTCATTTTGTTTAGTAGTTAGATTTTTTATTCTATCAACCTGCTCTAGAGAACAAATCAGTTCTCCTTGAAGATTAACTTCAACCTTTGTATCTTATTCAAGATCATCATTATGCCCATTCTTCTAATCTTCTCTAGGAGATTCAATAATCATAAATAATACATTATCTCTATCCACATCAAATGAGCTACTATCTGAAATGCCATCATCATCTAAAGTAGCCTCATCATCCCTAGTATAAAAAGTCCTCTTCTTTTTGTTGAAGTATTTCCTTTCATAAATGTATTATTTTTAATAAAGATAAATTATTTTTGTAGGAACTCAAAACCTAAAGTTCTATAGACCAAGGCCAACACCCAAAAATACATTAAACAAAATTAAAATAGGGGACAAACCCCACACAAACCCAATAAGAAAACAACCCGAAAAGGTCCAAAAAATATAGGAAAAAGCACTCAACTGAGAGAATGCACCAGCTCATAATTCTTCTGAATAATCTTCTTATTGATTTTATCTAGATCCTCCATGATGTATCTGGAGGTATCCTAGTCCTAGTACAGGGACCCAAGATAGTCTTCCCTCCAACAAAAATCTCGCCACCCTCCGAAGAATTCTTTTTCTATTTTCCCCCCAAGGGAGGATGACTGCCTATGTTTCTGTTTCTATATTCTACAATCATGGCATTGATTTTTTCCAAACCTTTAGTGTTGTTACTCATCGCCTCCTTGCTAATTTTCACAATATTATTTAGGCTATCTTTGATGCCATCTACATACTCTTCTAACTTATCGATTTTGCGCTTGTGGTTGATTTTCATAGTTTTGACATCATGAGACAACTTTTGAATCATACTCATGATCTTCTCAGCTTTACTAGGCCCAAGGGAATCTGTAAAAGTGTCAATAAGGTCCTTAATCCCATCTTTCAAGGTACCAATCTCCTCATGAACCCACTTCTAGCAACTCTCCTCGCCCCTAGTAGGCTCCAAAATCAGGTCTTCCAACACCTTCTTCCCATCTAGACCACATTCATTTCCTTTATTCATGGTCCCCTGATCCTCATTATCCACATTAGTGGGGATGTCTAAGCAAATCTTGTGGTCCTTGTTTTTGGACCCACTTGACTTGGTTAATTTTGTTTTCTTCCTGATAGGTGACTCCAAGTCTTGTATTTTGCTACTGCTGGATTTAAATTGCTTTTTGCCCACTTCAAAGGATTGTTTTTCCTATTGTTGTTAGTTCTAGGGGTCACCATAGGCTTCCCTTCTTACTCCGGTCTATACTCAGGGTCCTTTGTATCCTTATCACACCAATCATGGCCAGTGCCTCTATCCTCCTCATCCATCTTTGTATCAGAAACAATCTGCACCTCAGGGTTAGAGGAATAAATGTGGTTCTTATCTATGGGGGAAGGTTTCACTTCATGAGCTTTAGAAAATTTCATTATTAACATGATAAGCCCCTCACAAAGCACTGAATTATCCTAGTTCTCAACATGTTTGACTAAACTAAATTCTAAAGACAAAACCAAGTAGAAAGGGACATAGATAGTTTTACCATGCCTAAAATGGTTTAAAATTGTAAAATGATATGAGAAAATACTAGAAAATCTGCCATCAAGAGTGATATACCACGTAATGATTTCTGCCATGTCATCCTAGAGGGAATTCATCTCTTTCCTATTGTAACCACCATCTTCCATTTTAGTCACCCTCTGTTGCTCCTTTTCCTTGTCAAAAAAAGAAGCAATGGCCTCCTCACATGACTTCCTCTCTTTATAAAATGTCTTGCCCTTAGTAGAAAGTCTAGTAACAGTGACAACCAATGTTTTGTCAAAACAAAATTCTACCCCATAAACAACCAACACACCCTTATTCCATCCTTTAACAAAGCTTTCAGTAACTAGGAGAGAGGTACCATGTAATCTCTCCAAATAAGAAACCATTCCACCATCAAAGATTTCCTCCTAGACCTCCTTAATATTCTGCCACTTATAATAGGTTGTGGGTTCAAGCCTATTCTTGTCTCCACCCATTCAGTTGCATAGGCAATCCAGACAACTGAAAGCCAGGTGCAAAACCAAAAAAAAGGTAAACTAGAAACAAGACACTCTGAAGTTTCTAGAGCTTCTCAAAGTGGTAATAATTTGAAAGACCTTCTAAATGATGCCCATCCTATCATAATCTCTCATCATTAAATTCATTTGTAAGGTTGAAGGTATTGGCATCATTTATTGCAAGGTCGCATAGAGTTTTCGAGAAAGTTTCCCTTTCTCTCCACCATCTAACCGCCATGTTTTCAATGGCCAGGCTGACAATGTTCATGATCCACCAATTTATTTCCTTCCCGAAAAATGTGTGAAATCTTGAACTCATCCAGACCGACAATCATCTCAAGACAATCCTTAATCAAGTTCAAAATAGTCCATCTTGGTTTCGTACTACCCCTAATGCACTTCACAATGTTGAGCGAGTCACTTTCCAATCAGACCCATCTAAATCCTTCCTTTCTCACCCTATGTAGCCCTATGTAGGTAGCACTGGCCTCTGCATAATGGTTAGTATGGGTGCCCAAGGGGAGCGCCATCATAGAGACCAACAAACCAAAGTGATTCCTCGCCACTCCCCCACAAACTGTCGACCCAAGATTTCCCTTGGCCACCCCATAAAAATGTATTGTTTCTTACCTTTCTTCCTATCATTATCTGCATTAAGTCACTATATACACAATTATAGGGTCATTTAGCAACAAAGTGTCCTATCTTACCATATTTAAAACACATGAAAGGAAGTTTACCTTTGTAAATTCCTTTTCCTCTTTTTACTTTTTATAAACATAACTTCTTCTTGTCAAAACTCCTCTAAATCTTATTTCCTTTCTTTTCCTTTCTTGACTTATTAGAATGTTGCTTATCTTTGTGTATTTTATTTATTACATGTTCTCATCTCATATGTTGTAAGTGTGCCATACAAATCATCTAATTTAAGTTTATAAAGATCTTTGGCCTCTGCTATTGCAAAAATCTTGGAATCATATTTTGTTGGTAAGGACCTTACTACCTTTTTAACAACCTCCTTACCTTTTATTTCCTCACCAAGACCTTCAATGGTATTAACAATCTCATCAACTCTAAGAAGATAATCTGCAATCTTTTCCTCTTTCATTTTCAAATTTTCCTCTATAGGTTTACATACCTTTTCTTGTTTCACCTTGTTATCTCCCTCATAAATAGTATTTAATTTATCTTGTACATATTTTGTTGTTGCACAAGTCATTACTTTTACAAATTTTGTATTGGACAAACCACATAGAATAACATTATCTGCCTTTGTATTGTTTTCATAGTCTCTTTTTCTTGCTAGATCAATAGGAGGTTCTGAAGGAATATCATACTTGTTACAGTTATCATGTTATTTAATTATTAGTCTATTATCCTCTACACTTAAGCTAAACTTAGACATTTAATAATATTGTAGGTATTTAATAATTATTCTAATTATTAAATACACATTATCCCTTTAGATTTTTTTTATGGTTGCATAATCTCCTTTTATAAGGATTGCATTGTATTTCTTTTTTATTCCCTCTCTGAATGATAATCTTTTTCTTTATAGCCATTGTTACTTTTTTGCCTCCATTCTTCTCTTGTGAAAGGTATTTTTCTTGCAGGTGTTCTTTGGATCTTTGAATTTGTATTTCTCAACTTCTGCATGGTATCAGAGCCTACATCTATTGCTACTTGCTCCTAATTTTTCAAAATATTTTTTGGAG
Source organism: Cryptomeria japonica (assembly GCF_030272615.1). Classification (NCBI taxonomy): domain Eukaryota; kingdom Viridiplantae; phylum Streptophyta; class Pinopsida; order Cupressales; family Cupressaceae; genus Cryptomeria; species Cryptomeria japonica. Next base: position 1,871,914 of record NW_026728840.1, read on the forward strand.
GCCAAGGTTTCAAGATTTTCAGAGTTTTCATTTTTGAATTTGGGGTGCTTCTTTATTTCTCAGAATTTTGGGCTCAAACGGACCTCACTGTTGATCTCAGGAGACCCTAAAACCCCCATTTTCATATAAAATTTGTCCAATTTGCCTCTGAAACATTTTTTGAGTTTTTACCCTCTTTTGGGCATGAATTTTGAGAAATTCCAAAAAAAATAAAATAAATTTGTGGGTAGTTTAATGGCATGCCTAGGCCACTACAAACACTAAAAAATGCAAGTGGTTTACTAACCACCACAACTAGATTTCTCTCCGACAGTCTATCACTGCTGGCAGTCATGGCCTATAGTCTGACATTTTGCTAACCACAACCGGCCGCCTTGCACCACCTCCACCAAGCCCACCTGCCACCTTCGTCCCGTCACTTCCTAGCCCTTCTTTGAATGTCTTTTGATAGGGGGGTCATTTTTTTTCCATAACTTGGGCAAACAAAGTCAAATTTTGGCAAACGAATAAGCACCAAAAAGCTCTCTTTGAGCTCTTTTGAGATCTGGAGGTGGGGTTTGCAGATTTTTCCATTTTGTCCCTTCTGTCAAAGTAGGAGCTCTTTTTTGCACTCTAGGAGCCATAACTTGGGCAAACAAACTCCTTTTTTCCAAACGAATAGGCATCTGAAAGGTCTTCGAGAGCCCTATTCAGATTTGGGGTTCATTGTTCCAAAATTTTTACCAGGTACACAAGATATTGTCAAAAAAAAAAAATTTCCTCTTGCTTTTCTTTCTAGCTCTCAGATTGTATTGGGGTTTGGTTTTTCATCTTGTGGGGGAAGTTGTTTTTCTACTTTCTGTAATTTACTTCAGAAAATCAGAACACCTCAAAGTGAACAAAAAACCCCCTTTTGCATCCTTTGTTTAGTTTAAAAGATCACTTAATTAAAAAACATAAGAGTAGGTACAGATACACATGGAAAATTGTTCAGTTGAGCTTCTTACATCAACAAACTATCACCTTTGGAAAGCTTGTATGATGAGGCTTCTCATATCAAGAGGGTTGTGGTCATGTTTGGATGAGGCTCAACCTCATTGTAAGGTCCTTTTGAGATTCCTCAGCACATGAATAAGATGGATGAGGCTATGGGTGTCATCTCCTTACATATTTTAGACAACTTGCTTTTTCACCTTGATGGTTTGCTCACTCGCCGAGCTATGTGGTCCAAGTTTGCTAATATTTTTGGTACCATCAATAAGTTTAGAGCATTATAGATAGAAGTAGAACTCTCATCTTTGTTACCTGATTCATTTCCTCACATTGAGGACTTTCTAAACAAGTTTAAAACCACCAGATCTATCCTACACAGTTGTGGTAAAAATAAGACAGACACAAAGTGTATCTATCTGATTCTCTCAAAGCTTCGAGGTCCCTATTAGATAGTTGCTTCTACATTTTATTCTACCATGGATGCATTGGGTGTATGCTTCACCATGTCTACATTTAATGTGTTATGTGATCACTTGACTCGTGAGTAGGCTTACCTATCTCAATTGGACACTCTCACGGGATCAAAGAACAAAGCATTGGTTGCACAGACATCTATAGAGAGCAAGAAGTAGAAACCGAGGCCTAAGAAGGTTTCAGCTGGTAGTGAGAGTCCCTCCAAGCCACCACCTTAGTCTGATTCGAAACCGAAGTCCTATCCCAAATAAGATAAATATTCTAATTTTGATGAGTCTTCCTCCAAGACTAAGAAGAAATCAGAAGAACATTGCAGTTTCTATGGCAAAGAAGGACATCCAGTTTCCTAGTGTTGGAAATCATTAGAGGCTTTGGAGGAAGCCATGCATCAACATCATATTTCTTCTCCTGAACCTCCTTCATCCTCTTCTATAGGGTAGGGAAATGACATTCTCTTTATGCATGAGCTATTACTTTTGCATCCCCTTGGATTATTTATTCAGAAACTTCTCACCACATGACACACTCTCAGCAACTTGTTACCTCACTTGCTCATAGTGATACTTTACAGATTGCAGTTGGTGACTCAATGCAACTTTCAGTTTTAGGTTTAGGTATTGTTCCATTGACAGGTGGTTGTATTCACGATGTTCTTCTGGTTCCTGACATTTTGACAAACCTCCTCTCTGTTTATCAGATTTGTCATTCTAGCTCTGGTAAAACAATTGAGTTCTCACCACATGGTATGGTTATTAGAGAGCTCCATGATCCTAATTTGGTTGTGGCTACTAGCAGTGTTGATCTTGATTCTTGGCTATAAAGGTTTGATGGATTTGAGAGTCTTGATGGTTTAGGTGTTTCTCTTGTAGCACATGTAGATTCGATGAGAAGACTTTGGCATGAGCATTTTGGCCATGCCAATTATAGATACTTACAATAGATGAGAACACAAGCACTTGTGGTTGGGCTCCCTCAGATATCCTATATTGATGGTGTATTTTGAGGTTATGCACTTGGAAAACATCACCAAGATCCCTTTCCTATAGGTAGAGCCACATGTGCTAGGGCACCCTTGGATTTGGTACATAGTGATCTTATGTCATTTTTGACTCCATCTTTTTCAAGGACCAAGTATGTGTTCACATTCATTGATGACTTCTCCAGACATACATGGGTGCACTTTTTTAAGTGCAAGTCTGATGTCTTTGATTCATTTCGAGTATTTAAGACATTTGTAGAGAAGTAGTATGGTCTTTCTATCTAAAGGATATGTATAGATAATGGGAGAGTGTATGTGAATCAGTCTTTTATAGATTTATGCATAGAGCATGGTTTGCAGCATCAGTTATTAGTTCCTCACACTCCTCAACAAAATGGTGTTGCTAAGAGAAAGAATAGAACACTACGGGAGATGGCCAATTATATGCTTCAATCACATTCTATGCAACTTGCCTTTTGGGTTGAGTCAGTTAAATGTGCCACTTATATTCAAAATTAGATGCCTCATAAGGCATTACGCTAGATGACTCCTAAGGAGGGTTGGCCCCATTTCATGTCTGATGTTTCATCATTTCAATTTTTTGGTAGTGAGGATTAGGCATTTATTCTAAATGCTTAGAGGAAAGCCATGTAGAGGAAGAGCCAACCACTCATATTTCTTGTCTACTATGAGGATGTTAAGGAATACAAATTGTTTGATGAGTGCCTTCCTCAAATGGATTCCCCATTACAATATTCTCCCTCACTACCTCCTCCTCCCTCTTCATCTTTAGAGGATTGCTTATTCCTTGAGGGTGATGCAGATGATGGTCTGCCATCTCCACTACCACCACCACCTGCAACTTAGCCTTTTCCCAGGTGGACTTGGTTTATAGTTGATGTCATTGGTTCTATGGCAGGTGATCCTTTAGATTCTCATTGTACTCATGAACAAACATCTGGTTCTAGTCTTTTAGGTCATGCCATTTCAGATGTTCCTCATATTGTTTTAGAGGTGACTGACAACCTAGAGTGGGATAGGGCCATGGATGAGGATTATTCTTCTTTGATGAAGAATCATACTTGGGATCTTTGTACTCTTCTGAAAGGAAGAAAGTTGGTTTGGTGCAAGTGGGTGTACCATACCAATTATGTTGTAGATGGTTCTATTCATAAGTATAAGGCTCATCTTATTGCAAAGGGGTTTTCTCAAGTGGAGGGTATTGATTACTTTGAGACCTTTTCTCTTGTCACCAAGATGGATTCTATTCCCTTTGTACTTTCACTTGTAGCTTCACAGGGATGGATAGTTTTTCAGATGGATTTGAAGAGTGCCTTCTTGCATGGAGACCTTCATGAGGAGATCTATATGGAGCAGCCTCAGGGATTTGTGTAGGATTCTTCTTTGGTTTGCAGACTTCGGCATTCATTAAATAGTCTCAAATAGGCCCCTCGGCCCTAGTATGAGAAGATGGACTCTTTCTTGCTCTCCACACTCTTCACACATTATCATTCCAATCTCATAGTTTATATTCAACATTAGGGGGATGATACAGTTATTTTAGTGCTATATGTTGATGATCTCATCATTACAGGTAGCTCATTCTCCTTGATTCAGGATAATCAGAGAGCTTTGATGGAGAAGTTTGAGATGACAAATCTTGGACTTCAGCACTATTTTTTAGGCCTACAGGTTATTCAATCATCTGATGGGATTTTCATACTTCAGCACAAGTATTCTCTTCATATGATTCACAAATTTGACATGCTTTCTTGCAAGCCTACACCCACACCATTTTAGTCAAGTGTTGTTTTGTCTGCCACTTTTTCTACACCTTCCGTGGATCCTACCTTATATAGGCAGTTGGTTGGCAGTTTGTTGTATCTGACACATACACACCCAGATCTTTACTTTGTGGTTGGTCTTGTCTCTAGGTTCTCCCATGATAGCCATTGGCAAGCTAACAAATGTATTTTGAGGTACATTCGAGGCACTACACAGTTTAGCATTCACTATACTTTAGGATCCCCTCACATTGTTAGCTTCACTGACTCAGATTGGGCTGGTGATGCTCAGATCAGAAATTTTGTTTTTTTCCTTGGTTCTATTTTTTTCCTTGGTTCTGGCCCTATTACATGGTCTTGCAAGAAGCAGTCTTCTATTGCATTATCATCTATAGAGGTTGAGTACCGAGCAATGGTGTTAGCTAGTCAGGAGGTTTTATGGCTTCGACAATTGATGATTGAATTTGGGTTTCCTACTGATAGTCTCACTATTCTTTGGTGTGACAATCAGAGTGCCATTCACATTTCCCACAATCCAGTGGAGCACCAGAGGACTAAACACATTGAGCTTCACATGCACTTCATTAGATAGTTGATTTAGGATGGCTTTCTCATCTTGGAGTACATTGCTACGGAGGAGCAGATTACTGACATCTTCACTTAACCTTTTGCATTTTCACACTGCCTTGCTTGGGGTGAAGGAAGTTGTCCTTGGGGGTCTCATTGAGGCCTTCCTTCCTTCATGGTTTCTTTAGCATGCTTTTTCCATCTCTTTTTGGAGTAGAGTTTTTTCCCACATGGTTTTCTCTATTTCTTCGATTTATAGAGATTTGGTTGTGATTGGGTACCTGATTAGGGTTTGTTGCCGAGACCCAAATTTTTTGCCTTCATGTAGTTGCATTTTCTTCATGAATTTAGTTTTTAGGTACTCCCTAAGTTCATCTTATGGGGTGGTGTTAGAGTTATCATGTTATTTAATTATTAGTCTATTATCCTCTACACTTAAGCTTTATAATTAGGCATTTAATAATATTGTAGGCATTTAATAATTATTCTAATTATTAAATACACATTATCCCTTTATGGTTTCTTTAGGGTTGCATAATCTACTTTTATAAGGATTGTATTGTATTTATTTTTTATTCCCTCTAATTGATAATCTTTTTTTTCAGAGCCATTATAGTTATTTTGCTTGCACGTGTTCTTGGGATCTTTGAAGTTGTATTTCTCAACTTCTTCAATACCCATCTACAATAGACATCCAAAAATCAAAGTCCAATGATGAAAAATAAGCTTTCATTCTGAGATTTTAAAATGCACAGTTTGTGCCATCAAATAGAGATGTGTTATTTCATAAAGATCCTTCTTGACTAGCCATTGTGTTTCCAATCCAAGACCTACCCAAGTTGATTAAGCTTCCTGAAGTGGTACAAATTTAAACTATTCAAATTTAAACTACTAAATTGTGATACTCTTTTAACTTTGGCTAAACAACATGCACAAGAATAATAGAAATTATGAAATCAAACCAAACACATCAGACCATAACATAGGTGATTGTGTGAAAAACCCTAAAAGCTAAAAACCATAATGAGAAATTCTATTTGGATCTACTCTCCAAATCCTTCTGAGAACAAAACTTATATCACTATTACAACACTTCACTTGCAAACATGCCTCACTAAGAAACAAGATCTCACAGATCACCAAACCTTATAAAACTAAAATCATCAACTACTCTATTTACAATTAAATTCACTGGTTATAGATAAATTCTCCAACATTCCATATCACAAACCTACTTTTCTTATTGGGTTTTAGAGTTTTCTCAATAGAGCAAAAAATTTTGAAAATAATCTCACATAGCCTCTGTTCTCATTACTAGAAATTCATTAAAAAAAATAGAATCCAACATACATCTCTCAGATAAAGAATATTTCATTTCACATTACAGAAACACTATAGTTTCAACCCGTTATATTTTTGAGTGTCATCATCGATCCTCTGCAGCCAGTTAGACAAGATTATATAATCTTCTAATAGTCATTACAACCCTCTTTTCCTTTTGACACAACCTCTACAATAACCGATTGATAGTTACAGTTGGAAAATCACAGTTAACAATAGTTAGCCATTCTAGGGTTTCTTTAGGTCTAAACCTCTACCATCGATGCAACTCTTCACACCAAAATCAAGGCTCCAGATTCGACCATAAACAAACTTTAAAGCATAATTGTCATATTAAATGGGTTTGAATATTGATTGTTGATTTACACGTGACAATTCATCGGGCCCATAAATTCCACATAGTCATTCACATCATCGAAGATCTACTAACTTTGACAAGAATCTTTGTCAAGGGATCATCCAGACCATTAGATAGAGATTTATTGAACAACTAGAGTCATCAAAGAGGACTGACAATAGTGAAGGTTTACACCACCATGAAGCTACTTTAACCATTAGATGTGGATTAAACAAGATAATAAATATTCTTATCCAAATTAATCTCTACAAAATATGAACACCAACACAAAAGGTTCCTAGGTAGTTGGGGCTAGTAACAGAACGTCATAATGACCGTCCACATGGTCAACTTTAAAATGATCACCAACTAGAACAAGTCACCGAACAAACATACAAACATACAAACATGCATAGAAGAGGTTTTATACTTAGTCATTTTTGCAAGACCTAGGGCTTAAAGTTTAGGGTAAATAGAGACAACATTAATGGCATTTGCATACAATTTTTGCAAATAGAGGCTCAAACAATTACAATCTTAATAAAAGAAAGAAAGATGACCATATCTGTTGTTGACATCAATGTCAACACAATGTGTTATATGCTAGGAGAATTAAAATGATATTAACATAGATGATGATATTGACGTTGATGCTAATGCTAACAATGTTGATCCTAATGATTTTGATAATATGTATGAGGTTATTCAAACTATTCAAGAATTATCTTCATAATTTTCAAAAGCATTAACCCTAGCTCCTACTAACAAATAAAGAAACTGATCATTGAAGCATGGTTCTTGTTTGGACCTTGTTGTAGCTTTGTCTACCATGCTTGTAGTTGCTTCTCTTGCATCTTTTCCACCATTTCTAAGTGATGTTAAGCAAGATTGGGGGGTAGATGATTTTCTTGACTAGTTTCAGTTGTTAAACAAACTCTTATGTATGTTTACTTGTAGGCAATGTGCTTTCCCATGATGTGCTAATTGATATGTATTTGTGTAATGTTAGGCTATCTTTGTTAGGCTATCTTTGGATGACCCTTGTTTCTCTAATGGCATAAGGTAATAATGAGCCCAAATCTATCATGGCATTCTTCTATTTCTATCTCGATTACATTATATATGTTGTATGAATGTTATGTTGTACATGTACTATTATTCATAAATGTGCCTTTATGTTGTCTACTTGGGGATGATGGAAAGCAATGAGATCTCTCTTTTTGGTGTCTACCATTTTGACCCAAAAAAGGCTTCTCCTTGTTCATCTTTTGTGCTCTTCTTCCATTGTGCTCATAGTTCCACTACCTTTGGGGGATGAGGTCAATTCAATGCAATCACACTTTATATAAATGCTTTATCTTAAGTGTATACTAACCCTAGTTAGTGGATTTATTATGTGCTTGGGTATGTGCAAGATCATGAGGGGTGAAAAAGTGGTAATATCTTGACTAAAGTCTTGATTGATAGGTTGATTGAAAAATATCTATAACTTTCAAATGGTATCACAATTTTTTAGTCCAAAACATGCACCACATTAACAATGTAGGTTTTACAAAGTCACCTCTTTGTTCCTTCTGCTCTAATATTTCTTTATGTGAGCATATTGCACCTATTTCTGATTGTTCATATTGTTTTATATTAATTTTTAAAGTTTTCCCCTATATTTAACATTTAAACTAACTAATATACATTCAAAATCAATTTCCAAAAAGGGGTTGTCAATTTTGATCTGCATTCAATCCATTTCGTAATTGAAGAGGAGATTGGATTAATCAAATTAATTTGACCCCTAAATATTTAATATAAAAATAAGTGGTTTTCCTAGTTTAGATAGCTCAACTTGGGAAACACTATTTTACAACAATACAACCAGGTTATCGAGATTAATCATGAACTATCCTTAGAATTTTCAAAATGATTAACCTTGGCTCCTAGTGACAAAAAAAGCGACTCATCGTTAGAGCATCGTCCTTGTTTGAAACTTGTAAGAGCTCCATCTATTGTGATTTTTGTTGTTCCTCTATAATTTTCCCCACCATCACTAAGTGATATTAAGAAAGATTGGGGGGTACACGATTTTCTTGACTAACTTCACTTGTGCAATAGACTCTTATGTGTGTTTACCTGTATGCAATATTCTTCCATAATGATGTTCTACTTGATATGTATAGTGTTATGTTAGGGAATCTTTGGATAACCCTTGTTTCTTTATTAGAATAAGGTAATAAAGAGGTTAAATCTATTATGACATTCTTTTGTTTGTACCTCAATTCTTTTGTATTGTGTATCATTATTATGCCCTACATGTATTATTGTTGTAAATGTGCCTTTGTGTTGTCTACTTGGGGATGATACAAAGCATCGAGATCTCTCTTTTTGGTCTCTACCATGTTGAACCAAAAATAAATTTGTTTGTTCATCTTATATACTCTTCTACCATTGTGCTTGTAGCTCCACTACCAATGAGGGATAAGATCAATTAAATGCAATTATACAAGTGATATACATGATTTATCAAAAGTGCATACTGACCTTAGTTAGTGTATCCCTTTTGTTCCTTTTAATTACTTTTTGTGACCATTTACCTTGATTTGTCCTTTCTTGGGGGAATATCATTGTGGCAGTGCACTTGTCTTTTGGATGCATGTATGCTACCTCAAAGCTCTTTCTCTTGATTACCATGTATGCTACCTTAAATATCTCTTGCTCCTGATTAGGCATACACAATCACTTTAACCTGTTTACATACACTTCGATCATTGTTATACTTTGTGCACACACCACGAGACTTGGGTTGTAGAATTTTGGTCACAAACCATGACATGGTTGGTACATACTGTAGTAGCCACTTTGTAGTCGATTAAATTCCTTTATTCAAATTACTTTGTAAACAAAGCCTTTTTCTTTGTGATGTTTTGTATTTATTTTTCATTTCATTTTTTTCAACATTACTCATAGTAAGAAGAAGCCTTTCTAGGCCATAATATTCGTGCTTTCTTTTCTCTTCGCATGTTTCTCTTTTTATCTAGATATTCAATTTGTAAGGTCCTATGTCCTAGGGGACTTGGTGTTTCTTACCTCTTTAATATATTGAAATTTTTTCAATGCTACACTATATTGATCAAATCATATATTTTCCAAAAAATAATGGGTTACACTTTCTAGTACATCTTGAGTTTCACTGCAATCATACATTTTTTCAAAAAATATAATGATTTAAGCTTTGAGAGATCCCAATTGAAGTAATTAATTGAAGAGAGTTAGACCAAATCCTCTTAGATATAAATACATTGGATATAACCTCTCTACTTTTATATCATACTTGCAATGGAGTCTCCTCTGAACCTATCAAAATACTAATAGAAAACAACTTTTACATTAGCTTTTGGGGGTTCAAATGAAATCATTTAGAAGTTTTGTTTTTTTAAGTATGTGGTCTTTATTATAATATTTACAAATAGTATAGTTTTTAATTTATTTAATTTCATTAATATATATTAATATTTTATTTCTTATAAATGTAGGTTTTTCATTGAACATTAACAATTGTATTTCGTCATTTGCAAAATTTGAAACATATAGAAAAAAAAATTAATTTTTTTTTCCCTAGGTATTGGTATCATCATTTCAACACAAAAGGAAGAAATATATTCAAAAGCATACAAAAAAAGTTATTCATTATAGAATAAATATTTGTCCAAATTAGAATTACTCTAACTTCAAAATTAACTAAATATATATATAACAAAAAGTTTGTAAAAATATCCATCAACTAGAAATTGGTGTGAAAATATATATTTTAAAAATTAGAATTTCCTTCTTGCTATAAGAATGTTACACACTAGAGAATAAATGCCAATTATAAAAAAAGCTTTTGTAACTGTTGGAGAATAAAGATCTAGTGCAAAATACTAATTTCAATGTCAAGTTTGGCCAAAACGTGTAACCTAGTACTATGGGATCACCCTTCAAGAGTATTAACATAGGCTTATACTCTCACTAAAGTGAGGGCTATATTTAGCATCAAACATTTATCAAGATATAAAAAAAATTCCTCACATAGGGCTCACTTCTATGTTCCAGCCATCCATGCCCTAACCTTACTTTGATTTTACTCAAACAAATCCAAAATCAACACTTTTAGCACCTTCATGAGACCTTGTTCAAATTTAGTCTTGATTGGTAGGACCAAAATGCCCTAGTCCCTTGACTAGAACACCCTTGACACCACGGTACTCCTAGAAGGTACCAAATTTGGACCCCACAATGGTAATATTTTGGAGGTAGGAAAACTTTCTCCATGTTGGCCTACATTGAAATTTAAAACACATTTGGTGTGATTACATATAAAAGAAATCCTAATCCCCTCATTTTGATATGTCACACCATTTTGAAAATTCAATCCTTTCAAAATAATTCAAGTGAGAAAGCAATTAAGCATCATCAAGCTAGTGAATATGAGGTCAAGTTCAAATTTAAAACATTCATGATGACATCCATGATCAAGAAATTATCAAGACATTCTACATGACATCATTTACCTTTGCATGAAGAATTCAAGGTAAGATTCATAAAGGTATCAAGTTCCAAAACATATTTCAATCCTTTAAATCTAGTGTTACCCTCAAAAGGCAAACTTTCCAATTCAATGAATTCCATTAAAATTCCAAATTTCAATTCAAGGGTTAATTTTAAATTTGAGGTTTGACCTAGGAATTTATGTTTGCGAGCAATAGATACAAAAACTAAAAATAAAGAATCTAGTAGAGAATACGATGGAGATTAGATTTGACTTGTTTAGGAGCAAAATGTGGAGGACTAGGTCACCACAACCATCATGGTCTTGTTCTTTCAGGCTGATTTTCTGATAAAAATGTCTATCTATTCTTTCTCAAATCTATCTTTGTGTCCACATACAACATTTATATCATTTTTTTCATGCTATTTTATGTTAATTTTATATAATTTTTCTTAGATCTAGTATTTTACTTCAATAATAATCATTCAACCTCATTTTTAAAAATAGGAGGAAAATCTAATCTACATTCAGTGTATTTCATACTTAAAGAGGAGATTGGATCAATCAAATTTATCTCACCTTTTAATGTTATTTGGTGAAAGTAAATTGATTTTCGAGTTTAAATAACTTAACTTGTGAAACCATATTTTCTACCAATACACTTGGGATAAGACCTTTAAGGGTTGATGCAATAACATGACATGAAAAGACATAAAAGGACCATTCATGAAAACATATTTTCATGTAGATTTATTTATCTTGATGATGAATAATGCTAGATCTAAAGATACTTGTTTAATAATGCTTTCTCTATAGAATTCTTGGATTGTGATGGCATTGCTTAGGATGCTTGGATGAAATTGAATTAGAGATAATGACTTTCATATTTTAGGCCTAATTCCAATGGTTATCAAATTATTAGGATCAGATAAAAAATGGTGATAATTGACACACTAACACATTTGATTTTGGGCCCTTCTCAGGAAGACGATGGGACTAGGCACCCTAGTCCAATAGGAATGTGGTGTTAGGAGTCCTCATCCACCAAAAATAGGAGTAGAGAGTGATTGATGTAGAATGCACAGGCCCTAGACATAGGTTCTTATCATCTCATGAGCATATATAATGAAATTTTGGTTAAGGATTGGGGCCAAATGATCCATTAGATGTCACACTAAGGAAAGGGCCCAAAAAAAGTGTTATATAGTAAAGGTTTATAATTTATGACACTAAATTTATCTACTAGTTTAGTGGGAGTGTGGAATTATTCTCATAGTCATAGTAAAGGAGAGAGAGAGAGAGAGAGAGAGAGAGTAACAATAGATAATATATATGGAATTATTCTCATACTCATAGTAAAGGAGAGAGAGAGAGAGAGAGAGAGAGAGAGAGAGAGAGAGAGAGAGAGAGAGAGAGAGAGAGTAACAATAGATAATATATCACTAGTTTTATAGAAAAATCCCCCAAACTTAGAATTTTAACTCCAATACCAACATCCAAGGAAGGAAACACAAAACACAAAATAAAACAATAGATAATATATCACTAGTTTTACAGAAAAAGCCCCCAAACTTAGAATTTTAACTCCAATACCAACATCCAAGGAAGGAAACACAAAACACAAAATAAAACAATTAAGAAAAAAAAAAATGGCAAACAAAAAGACACACAAAGAGGTTAAAGTACTAAAAATAAAGGCCCCAAGTCAACTAGTTGAAGAAACCTTCATAATGAAAATGTATCAACTACTAATACTATTATTGGAATGTTATTACACGAGCACAAGAGAACTTATAGAAAGTATAATACATCAATTGATGTGACAAGAAGAAACAATCCAACAACTAGAAAGGTACATATTATAGGGGTCCATGGAAAAGGGATAGGCATGTATTGTATTAGCTAACAAGGTAAGTTATTTTGTGTGATTTGTGATAAAGAAGGAAGAATCAAACAAGTCTAGAGGTGTATTATTGTAGTTGACTCACACTGTGGCAGATTACTTAAATATCTGTTTGTTAGATAATTTAAAAATATGACTACAAAATGGGTGCTATAGGATACACAAAGCACAAAGATTAAAAAATAAAACTTTTGTTTGCTAGGAAATCTGAATATACAACTATAAAATGAGAGTTGTAGTGTAGGTTAAACACAAAGATTACAAACAAAAATCTTTGTTTTCTTGGTATTATGAAAATTGACTAAATAGGTTTTGTAGCATACAACGAACATAAACAATAAGGAGGCCATCTATGTCCCCTTAATATGAAAACATATTACCATGTTTATATATTATGGAAGATAGAGACCCACATAAAAATTAAACACCTTCAACACCAAGGAGGTATCCTCAACATAATGCATACATTCAAAGTGAGGAATCGATAGATGTAAAATAGATATCTTGAAAAAAGTATAAAATAATCCTTATCAAGGATACATGACTATTAAAGGAGGAGGAAGAGATCTTTTCTTGATTATATCTACCTTTAAAATGACAGGTTTTTAATAAATATGACATCTTCAATACTAAGAGAGGTGACAAAGGTTAAGAATTCATACCTTTCCGATTTCTAGGAGAGGGGCTTATTGATGATGAATTACACACTTTGAACATCAAGGAGTGGCCATTTATAAAATAAATATGCTTTCTAATTGGGAAGAGCTCAAAATAAATGATATGTACATATCCAAGAAAGGAGAAAATTCTAACACAAAATAAACAATTCTATGTAAGAACAAAAAGCCTTATAGGAGATATAGCTCAACAAGGGGAAACTAGATCCTTAGAAAGGAAAAATGATTGAAAAATCCTTCTTTCCCCCCAATGTGGAGATGCTAATATTTAGGTAATTGTGTTGCTAGCCAAGTATGATTGCACATGAAATTGTATTGGCCATGAATGTGTTAGGTCCCGGAGACAACTGAGAGGTGGGGGGGGAATCTGTTGTTAATAAATTCAAACCAAAATTAACTTAACCAAACCTAATGCTTAATACTAGTAAACCAAACTTTATGCCGGTAGATAGTTTATCAGTTAATTGTAGTACTGGTAAAGATTAATGCATGAAACAGAAAGACAAAAACATCCACAACACATAACACCAATTTTTGTATGTGGAAACCCTGTAAGGGGAAAAACCACGATGGGAAACCTTACCCACAATCAGATGATACTAATGCAGATAGTATGTGTATACAAATGGGGTCTGCACATGCAGAAAGGCCAAGCACCTAAAGCTCACTGCTCAAACACAAAATGGGAGTCACACTGACTACAATTGGATGGTTAGATCCAATAAAGATGCAGTGCTCAAAATAGCATCTTCATATGTTAGATTCAGTACTAGTGTAGTTCTGATTGCCTTCACAAAAAACCTTCCTTCACCTTCAAATGATGTCTGTGTGTATAGATCTTCTTATTCTCACATATACTAAATTATAATCCTTTTCACATTCACATTACACACTTCTTCTTCTGATCAAATAAGATCTTACATATATACCGAAGCCTAGGACCAAAATGTGTAGGTCGGTTTTACAGAAGATATTATAATAAAAACAATTTACAAATAAAACAATAACCGATGCAATATCTGATTCAACATGTCAGCTTAATGCATTTACAATAATAATAAATCATCTCCTTAACGTGCCATGCTGGTCTGGAATAGATAAACCTGTCGGTGCTTATCCTGGACCTATTTGTCGGTAACAACAAATATGCAAACTCGAATATACCAATGAATAAATCTCCAAGGCAGAGTGTCCAAATGATGTCTTCGACATAACCAATTATTCTTCATATCATTCCAAGTGCTGGTGAACAATATATCCTGCTAGTGAACCAAATATCAGTGACTGTGCATAAGTCACTTGCTTGTTAGTGAACATTGCCAATTCTCCAGAGTTGATAAGTGTTAATAGGTGTTGACATCAATGACAAAACCATATCAACATATCAAAAATACCAACAATCTCCCCCTTTGGCATTGATGGCAACACAAGATGGAAAAACCATTAGAGTGCCAAAACAGAAATGCCAAATACCAAAAACCAACAATCTCCCAAAAAGAGATCATAACTAGAAATCAAATTCAAATACAGAGAGCAATCAATCTCTCCCAAACTAACAATCTCTCCCCAAAGTAAAAATTTCTCCTCCTAGGGGTAACATGTGTTTTTCCATATCAATCTCTCCCCTTTTGACATCAAATTCCAAAGTAAAAAAAACTAGGTTCAAAATACAAAATACCAACGCATTTAGTATACCAACTACTCCCCCTCAGAAGTAGCTCTTGTTGGCATTATCTGAACCAGTATGAGGACATGATGACATTGTATGTTTTCATTGATGCCAATATGTTGAAGAAGAGAGAACCAGTATGTTACCAATAACTGACATATGTGCCAAAGTGAAGCGGTGTGTTTGTTCAAGGTGAACCGACATGTGGTTTTGGGAACTGGTACATGGAAGCTTTGTATGACTACTAGTTGGTAGTCTCAACTTCAGGGTTTCCGGTTGAAGTACTTCAAGCTTGTGTGACTCAACTGGTCACTTTGTGTGATGAGTTAGCATTGTAATGAAGAATAGATCATGTTGCCAGGTTAGCCTTGTACACGTGAAGGATCTTGCATGAAGGAGATTGTTCCCATCTACCTCGAGAATGGGCGGAGTCTATAAAAGGCAAAAACACGTGATGGGTTATCAGCCACCATGAAAGTGATGGAAAACAAATGATGGAGAACGTCTTGAAATTGGTTCAAGACTGTTGCATGTAATGCAATGTGCTCAATGGTCAGGATTGAACCATTTGAATTGCTTAACCTAACAGGTTTAGGGCTTAGGGTTTATGCTACCGACCTATCTATTTCCTATAAGGTCGATGTTGTGTTTCTTTCTAAGGTTGTTGGAAAAATTTGTGTGTGTGTATCCAAGTGAAGGGATACGTGATTCTTGCCAGACCAGAGGAGAGAAGTGATACTTATAGAGTGTAAGTGTAGAAGGTGAAGAGGAGCTAAATCGGATCTGCATTGGCATTGAGTGTTGTTACCAGATCATTGTAATACCTGTTGATCTCTAACCACTTCAACAGTTGGGAAATCCCTTAACAGGGTAGCTTTAACCGGCTTACTGTAAATCCTTTAACAGGGTGACTCAAAACCATTGAGTTCTTGAAATCCTCTAACAAGGTAGCCTTTAATAGGATTTAACCCTTAACTGGGTATACTAGCCATCCCTTAACCAGGTGATCCCTAACAGAACCTATTGTATCAGTCTTTAACTGGACAAGGCTCCTAACAGAGGGGACTTCTAAAGAGTTCAAAAATAGCTTGTAAGTATTCATCCCCACTGTGGTTTTTTGTAGTTGGGTTTCCACATGAAAAAATTTGTGTGTCATGTGTTGCATTATTCATGTGATGGTTTAAGTGATTTGTGTCTGAAGGTAAATCATGTTGATCTAGCTATTTATATATCTTTGATTATAGATTACCTGTTCATGCACTAGGGTGAAATGGAAATGAAGTATTAGATTGTATGAAAAGATAAGTGTCAACCGATTTATGCTTGTCTCTATTATTCTGGGTTTTGTCGGTTGTACTTTGTTTAAGACTGGTGTTACTGTTTGTCTGCCAAAGCACATTGTCTACTGACAAACTAGTTTAGGATTGTGTTTTTGTCTGTACTGATTCACCCCCCCTCTCAGTACTAGTTTGTTATTATTCGTTCATCATTGAGTTATCAATTGGTATCATAGCATCCTCCAAGTCCTTTGTGTTATAAGCTTAACCACTTGAGGAAAAGATCCCAGTCTAATGATTAAGAGGGAAGGTCCAAAGTTCAACAAAGATATTTTTAGTATATGGGAAGAGATAATGAAGATATACATCAGAAGCATGGGTGCTCAACACTAGAGCTATGTTGATAATGCTTATGTTGCCCCTACCAGTACTCTCACCGATGACCAAAAGAGAGAGATGCAGGAGAATGGGCAAGCCATGGAAGCCCTAATTAGTAGTTTATCTGACATTGAGTTTATTGATGTCCAAGATAAAGTAAATCCCAAAGAAGTATGGGATACTCCTGAAAATATCTATGGTGGTGATGAGCATGTAAAACAAGCTAAGGAAGAAAGCCTTAGAGGGAAGTTTGGAGACATGCAGATGGTTGAAGGTGAGACCATTCAATAGTATGGAATAAGAATCAAAACTATTGTCGAAGATATCAAGAGTTTAGGTGGTAAAATGGAAGATTCCACTGTGGTAAGCAAAGTTTTGAGATCCTTATTATTGGTCTATGCAATAAGGGTTGCTGCTATTCAGGAGTTGAGATCAATAGACAAGACTAAGGTATCCCTAGACTCCATATGAGCTAAATAGTTTTGATGGAAGTGTTCAAAAGATTGAATCGGCTTTTAAATCTTCTACTGTACCATCTAGAAAAGGAAAAGAAGCTAGCACTAATGGTGAACCAAGACAGAACAGAGAAATGGATGATGAGGAGATTCTGATGGCATTTGAAGCTCTTCTTGCTAGGAAACTTCCTAAAGGAACCGACAAATACAAAGGTAATCTCCCTTTGAAATGCTTTGTGGTGATAACAAGGACAAACCGGAAAGGTTCAAGAAAATCAAAGGAGGAAACCGGAGAAACTGTTTTGTGGCAGTTGATGAAGGTGTCACGGATGAGGAGTCAGAAGATGAAGAAAATGAAGATATTGTGTTTGTTGTTGTCAAGAAAGATGTGCCGGACAAGAAGGCTCTTGTCTCTCGCTTTGATAATTCCAATGAGTGGATTATTGACTGTGGATATTCTCAACATATGACTGGTGACTGGAGCAAGTTTCTATCCTTGGAAGAGTATGATGGTAGTGTGGTTCACTTTGGTAATGATGCACCATGTATGGTCAAAGGTAGAGGGTCCATCTCCCTGAATGGAAAGAGTAGTGCTGACAATGTGTATTGGGTTGATGGTCTCAGACACAACCTTCTAAGTGTTGCCCTGCTGAATGATAGTGGTCTCACTCTAGAATTCAAGAATGGAGTGTGTAGAATCAAAGGAAAGAATGGTGAATTGGTGGCCACTGGTATGCAGACCAAAGGAAACCTATTTCAGTTGAATGCAAATATAAGTACATGTCTTATGGTTGAATTCGATGATAGTTGGATATGGCATAGGAGACTTTGCCATGTAAACTTTGATAAAATTGTGAAGGCTAGTAAGATCAAGGTAGTTAGAGGGTTGCTGGTGCTAAGCAAACTAAAAAATACCTTGTGCAAAGAGTGTCAACTGGGGAAAATGTCTTCCTCAACCTTTAAAGGTAAACCTTTCACTACTAACAATTTGCTTGATCTTGTGCATATTGATTTGTGTGGTCCTAGGAAAACTAGGAGTGTGCAGGGTGATAGGTACTTCATGATTCTCACTGATGACTACTTAAGAATAATGTGGGTCACATTCTTGAAAGATAAGTCTAAAGCTTTCAGAGCATTAGTGGAGAAGGAAAGCGGTAAAAGGATCAAGTGCTTGAGAACTGATCAAGGAGGGGAATTCACTTTCGATGAATTCAAAAAGTAGTGTGAAGAACATGGCATCAAGAGGCAACTGTTTGCCCTCCAAACTCCACAACAAAATGGCCTAGTAGAGAGGAATAATCGAACTGTGGTTGAAGCAACAAGAATAATGTTGATTCAAGGAAAGGTTGCTCAAACCTTTTGGAGAGAAGTAGTGAGCACTGAAGTCTACACAATGAACCGGGTACTCATCAAGAAAGGTAAGGATAAAACTCCTTATGAGTATTGGATAGGTAAGACACCTGTGGTTAGCTACTTTAGAATGTTTGGTAGCAAATGTTACATCAAGAGGAGCGAACACCAAAGAAAATTTGATGCGAAATGTGATGAGGGAATATTCCTAGGGTATTCCACCAAGAGAAAAGCTCTCAAGTGTTTCAATAATAGGACTCAGAGAATTATGGAAAGCATCAATGTAAGAGTTGATGAAACCTCTAAGAAAACTGAGGAAATAGGCAGTGAGCAAGCGGTAAATGAACCGGTTGTAACCTTTTGGGAACCAGTTGCCAATCAACCAAGTACCAATAACAGTGTTCCTACACCAGTAGATGTAGATGCTGATACTGATGGAGATGAGGATGAAGAAGAAAAGAAAGAGGAATCTACTAAGACCATTCCTCGGTATGTCAAGTTGAATCATGATCCTAAGTAGATCATAGGAGGTAAGGATACAGGAATCCTTACAAGAAGAAAGGTCAGAGAAAACTCTTATATGATCTCTGAATTTGAGCCTAAATCATTCAAAGAGGCACATAAAGATGAAGACTGGTTCAAGGCAATGGACAAGGAAATTGACCAGATAGAGAGAAATGGTACATGGTCTTTGGTACCCAGACTAGAGCATAAAAATGTCATTGGTACCAAATGGGTTTTCAGAAATAAGATGAATGAGGATGGTATAGTGATTAGAAACAAAGCCAAACTGGCATGTAAAGGATATGCCTAGGAAGAAGGAGAAGACTATGGAGAAACCTTTCCTCCGGTAGCCAAATTGGAAGGATTTTGTATGCTTCTTGCATATGGAGCTTTTAAAAGATTCAAAGTATATCAAATGGATATAAAATCTGCATTCCTAAATCGTGTACTTGAAGAAAAGGTGTATATAGAGCAACCAGATGGGTTTGCCCTATTTGAAGATAGTGACATGGTTTGTAGGGTACATAAATCCTTATATAATCTAAAGCAAGCACCTAGAGCATGGTATGAATGTCTGCACTCCCATCTTGTGAAGATTGGATTTGAGAGAACAAGTGAAGATAGCAATATCTACTTGAAGTCTAAAGGAGATTAGATCCTAATTTGTGAGGTATTTTTTGATGACATTATCTTTTGTGGAGATGACAAGATGAGTCATGAGTTTGCAGATAAGATGAAGAAAGAGTTTGAGATGACACTTATAGGGGAGATTAAGTTCTTCATTGGACTGCAGATTCAACAGATGAAATATGGAATCTTTATCACTCGGTCCAAGTATGTCAAAGAGGTGTTGAAGACCTTTGGCATGGAAGATAGCAAACCGGTTGGTACACCGATGGTGACCAGTTGTAAACTATCCAAAGAGGATGATTTAGCATTGACTAATGAGAAGGAATATCGATCAATGATTTGTAAGTTGCATTATGTAGTGCATAGCAGACCAAATATTGCACATGCAGTTGGCATTACTGCAAAGTTCCAGAAAAGTCCAAGAGAATCCCACTTGGTTGCAATCAAGTGGATTATTAGGTATATAAAGGGAACTATTGATTATGGATTGTGGTATCCATATAGCAAGGATTTCAACTTGAAAGTATTCATAGATGTTGATTGGGCAGCTAATGTGGACGACCGAAAGAGCACAACCAGTGGTGCATTCTTTCTACATGCTAGACTGGTCTCATGGATGAGTAAGAAGCAGAGTTGTATCTCTCAGTCTACAATGGAAGCAGAGTATGTTGCAGCTTTCATGAACTGCACTTAGACAATTTGGATGAAGCATGTATTAAATGGCTTCAAAGTTCTTGTATCTGAACTGGTAAGTATATTTTGTGACAATACTAGTGCAATTAACATCTCCAAGAATCTGGTTTTACATTCTAGAACCAAGCACTTTGAGCTTAAGTATCATTTCTTGAGGGAAAAGGTTCAGAAAAAAGAGATTGCGCTAGAACATGTTTCCAATAAGGAGCAGTTAGGAGACATATTCACCAAGCCTCTCCCAAAGGCTACATTTATGTACTTAAGAGGTGAATTAGGGGTGCTTCCCCTTCAAGAGGTAAACTAAAGGTATATGCTCCACATTAGCCAAGTATTGCATAGTCAAATTTTTCTTCAGGACTAATGTGTTGAAGGATACTACTCCTTAGGGGGAGCAGCACAATGGAATAGGGAAGCTTGTGCCTCCACTTTGGCATTGTTGTCAAGCAAGGAGAAGAAGTGAAGCGAAGAGATATCTCCAGAAATTGGGGGAGAAGAAGTGAAGCGGAGAGATATCTTTGCATATTGCCATCAAAGCCAAAGGGAGAGATTGTTGGCATTATGTGAACCGGTATGAGGACATGATGACATTGTATATTGTCATTGATGTCAATATGCTTAAGAAGAGAGAACCAGTATGTTACCAAGAACCAGTATAACATTGTGAACTGGTATATGTGCCAAAGTGAAGCAATGTGTTTGTTCAAGGTGAACCGGCATGTGGTTATGGGAATCGGTACATGGAAGCTTTGTATGACTACCGGTTGGTAGTCTCAACTTTAGGGTTTCTGGTTGAAGTACTTAAAGCCTGTGTGACTCAACCGGTGACTTTGTGTGATGAGTTAGCATTGTAATGAAGAAAAGATCATATTTCCATGTCAACCTTGTGCTCGTGAAGGATCTTGCATGAAGCAAATTTTTCCTATCTACCTCAGGAATGTGCGAAGTCTGTAAAAGGTGAAAACATGTGATGGGTTATCAGCCACCATGAAAGCGGTGGAAAATGAATGATGGAGAACATCTTGAAATTGGTTCAAGACTATTGCATTTAATGCAATGTGCTCAACAGTCAGGATTGAACCATTTGAATTGCTTAACCTAATAGGTTTAGGGCTTAGGGTTTATGCTACTAACCTATCTGTTTCCTATAAGGTCAATGTTGTGTTTCTTTCTAAGGTTATTGGCAAAAGTTGTGTGTGTGTATCCAAGTGAAGGGATACGTGATTCTTGCCAAACCAGAGGAGAGAAGTGATACCTATAGAGTGTAAGTGCAGAAGGTGAAGAGGAGCTAAAGTGGATCTGCATTGGCATTGAGTGTTGTTACCAGATCATTGCAATACCTATTGATCTCTAACCACTTCAACAATTGGGAAATCCCTTAATAGGGTAGCTTTAACCGGCTTACTGTAAATCATTTAATAGGGTGACTCAAAACCATTGAGTTCTTGAAATCCTCTAACAAGGTAACCTTTAATAGGGTTTAACGCTTAACTGGGTATTCTAGCCATCCCTTAACCGGGTGATCCCTAATAGGATCGGTTCCTAATAGAACCTATTGTATCAGTCTTTAACTAGACAAGGCTCCTAACAGAGGGGACTTCTAAAGAGTTCAAAAACAGCTTGTGGGTATTCATCCCCACTATGGTTTTTCTTAGTTGGGTTTCCACGTGAAAAAATCTGTGTCATGTGTGGTGTTATTCATGTGATGGTTTAAGTGATTTGTGTCTGAAGGTAAATCATGTTGATCTAGCTATTTATATATTTTTGATGATAAATTACCTATTCATAAACTAGGGTGAAATGGAAATGAAGTATTAGATTGTATGAAAAGATAAGTGTCAACCGGTTTATGCTTGTCTCAGTTATTCTGGGTTTTGCCGGTTGTACTCTGTTTAAGACCGGTGTTACTGTTTGTCTGCCAAAGCACAGTGTCTACTGACAAACCAATTTAGGATTGTGTTTTTATCTATGCTGATTCACCCCCCCCCTCTCAGTACTAGTTTGGTACTATCTATTCATCATCGAGTTATCAGCTCTCCTTATCAAAGCCAGATTAAAAGATTTCTTTGTTATATCTATTGGTTGATGACAAACATCAACTATCTAAGTCTCTACTAGTGGGGGTATGACCCCAAGCTGATCTCTATGATATTCAAAAGTCTCTTTAGGCAAAGGCTTAGTGAAAATATTTGCAATATGCTCTTTAGTATTCACATAAACCAATTTTACTTCAACATTCTCTTTCAGAAAATTCAATTTGATAGATACATGTTTAGTATTAGAATGTAGTATCGGATTCTTAGATATATCAATTGCTGCTATGTTATCACAATAGATAATTATAGGTTCCTTGGATTTTACCTTTATGCCCTTCAAAATTTGCTTTAGCCATAATACCTGTGTGCAGTTAGTTGTTGTTGCAACATATTCTAATTCTTCTATTGATAAAGATGTGCAACTTTGTTTCTTACTCAACCAAGAAATTAATCTGCTTCCAAGAAAAAATGCTCTATCAGTGGTTCTTTTTTTGTCATCCACATCTCCTGCCCAATTTGCATTTGTGTATGCACATAATTCAAAGTTTTCATCTCTACAATACCATAAGCCAAGATTTGTAGTGCCTTGTAAGTACCAAAAAATCCTTTTTACTGCTGATTTATGATTTTCTTTAGGATTACTCTAAAATCTTGAAACCTATTTTTCTGTTTCTGCTAACCTCATTTCCCGCACATAGTCATTATTGTCAAAAAATTGTCTAAAAAGTTGTCAAGCAACTTGTACATTGTGTCGGTAGGCTATGACTCTCGATGTTCCAATGCTTTGGGATTCATGAGTGGGGCATACCTAGCGTAAACCTTCCCACCTAGATGCACTCGTGACATCGGTTTGTGCACATGATGAATCAAATCAATTCTAGCCAATCTTGCAACTTTGCATTGCATGCAACTGACGGTTTTTGCAGCAGACGAAAAAATGCTACCAATTGAAAATGGCTCCGAGTTGTCATAAAATGAGATAGGACATTGTAGAGGAGCCTCATGCGGCCCCACATGTGTGTGTGAAAAGTACATCGTATCTGTATCTCAAATACACAACACTTCAATTAAGTCATTAGATTCATGGTTAGTAAATCAATCAACAATAAACAATAAACCATTACAAAGCGACCTATTGCCTTCTAGTAGATGCAAGTTTAGTCTTGCTCTCAGATTTCCATATGCAATACCAGTGACTAGACAATACCTAAGCGAAGGATTTAATCTATATTAGTACAAAATTGAGAAAAATGAATGCAAGATTAAGCTAGATAAATGCAATATATGCAAGATTAATGAATATTAGGCTAACATGATTAGGCTATGAATAAATATTAAGGTAAATGATTTAACAAATATGCAATAACTAATATGCAAATATTCTCAATTCAAAATCTTAATGAACCTAGAGAAAAACTAACATAATAACAATATATTCTCCAGGATCCTTGAATGAGAGATGAAGGCTAAATTTATAGAAAATTCAAAAAGAAACCAACAACTGAGATCAAATGCTAATGAGCAATCAAGATTTTCCAAGACGGAGCACAATCTAGGTGAATTGATGTGATTGGCTACTTTTCTCAGTTTTAAAAGAAATTGAACTAAAATTAAGGTAAAATCAAAAAAAAATAAAAAAATAAAAATAAAAATAAAAAAAACTGATTTATTCTCTATTTCATTCAATTTTGAGATTTAATTGTTTTAATTGCTTTTCAGAGATTTTTTCAAATTTTAATTGTTTTTTCAAGATTATCTCCATTTGATTTCTTTTCTCAATTTTTAATTCTTTTTTTGAAGATTTATGGCAATTTTTATTTATTTTTCAAATTAATTCCTCTTTTTGATGATTTAATGGAAAATTGATTTATTTATTTAAATATACAAAAGATATTTAATTGAATAAATGAGATATTTGATTTTAAAAATATTTTCTTGAAATTATCAATTAATTAAATATATATTTAATTAATTCAGAGTGATTAATTTGCTATGTGACATTGATGATTTTAGAAATTAATTGTGTGCTCAAGATTAATTTAATTGCCTTTGGTTAGGACCTTGGTCATTTTGTCGAGATTAGGGGCCCATGGTTTAGGTGACCATTTTTAGGGTATTACATTTGCCCCTCTTTGAATTAATGTGAGAGAAACACATTGGTTCAAAGAATAGTTGATGTCTAGAAGATATCAGTTCTGAACTTGATTGATCATGAACCAAATGAAGAGCGAGGTATTGAGTTTGTTTTGAAGTGATGAAACTGAATAGACTAATTGAAAGCGATGTCGATCCCAACCTTGATTGAGCTAGGACCAATGGAGAGAAAAGATATTGAACTTGAACTTGATGGATCAAGAAGCGGATCTTATTGATGTAGAACTTGATTGAACTAGACATAGTGAGCAAAGATTAAATCAATCTTGAACTTCATGGATCAGGAAATGATGAGCGAAGATAAATTGTCCATCTTGGTTCGATGCGATGAAACTGAACACCTGCTTAGATTGAGCGTGCGATCAAAGATACTCTTTATACCCTTGATTGAGTTTAAATGAATAATCAGCTTAATGAAAAGCAATGAAACTGATTAATGTTAAGAGACTAATTTAGATGAATACAATATCAACTTGATTTGATGTGATGAAACTGATATGCCCCTAGTGATTGATTTGATTCAAATGATCGAGAAATCTCAACTTGATATGAAGCGATGAAGCTAAGATACCCCTAGCGATAAGGTCTTGTTTGTTGTTCTATAAAGATTAGCTGCTAGACTTGTAATGAAGATTTTGAAAGAAATTCTTGACTTTGAGGATGTGATCACTGATGATGATGTCATTACTATGCCCCTTCAGGAGCAAAATCGAAAGACGGCGAGGGTACACTGATTTTAAGCAATTTTTGGTGATGATAACTATTTGAGCACAAAGATTGATGTTGAAGAATTAAAATCAGAGTTGATTTGAGAATGAAATTGAGATTTAGAATTGAATTGAGTGCAAAATGATTCAAAAATTGACTTGAGGATGAAAGTGTTAAGTGGTCAATGTCATGAAATTTTGACAAGAGAATTCACGTCAGATTTCGATTTCAATCTTAAAAATGGACTCAGGACAATTGATTTAGCTTAGGATATAAGTTTTACATCCATTGGATCAAGTTTGAAAATTAGGGTTTGGGCTATATAAGGGGTTTAATGTATCATTGTCAATTTTATATGATTCTTGCTCCGATGAGACATTGTATTTGATAGTTGATATCATTTTTACTCTTGGACGCTAAGATTATGATGAGATATACAAGATCTTGATTTGATTTCATTGTACTTGTGTTGATTGATTATGAGATGTCTTTCTATATGCTTTATTCTATATGTATGCATATATTTTCAATATGGATGTGTGGAATGGAGATGTGTATGGATGTTTTTTTTTTAAATTTCTTTTCATATTCAAATAAATGATGAAAATGAGTAATGAGTAATGCAAATGTTTATTTTTTTAATGCAATAATATGAATGCAAATAAGTATATAATCAAATGTATGGATATATATAAGATGCTTATGTATGCAGCTAACATCTCAATACACAAGTACTTGCATGGAGAAATGATGAATAAAATACCACTTAGCTAAGAAATGATGATTGCTTTAGACTCTCATTCAAAAGATAAAGAGATCATTGTTATCATATCAAAATCACTTGAAATGTATAAAATTTAGGATGAATGCAATCTAAACCTAGTCACTAGATTTGGAATGCTTAATTTTCATCACTGAGCATTTTACAAACACAATAGGCAAAATAGAGTTCCTTCCTTGTCATATGTAATATTAATTATCTTGTCTGCAATGACCCTTTTTTTGTTCATATCCTTGGACAGATTACGCATGCATCCAGATTGCACATGAAAGAAATTCCCTCAAAATATTCAAAGTAATGATGCCAACCTCCCTATAGCATACAAATAAGTGGATTTGAGGTATGTGTGGCAATTTCACCTTAATGTGAAGGCACTTATCACAAACACCCAGCTAATTAGATGTTTCCATATCATTGAAATCACCCCTACAAGCAAAAAAAAAGGATTATGACCCCATCCTTGCTCCTCTTAGTCAAGATAAACTTCCTCGAGTTAGTCAAAGGGAATAATAATCGAAAAACAATGTAAAAGACATCACACAAAGAAAATTTCATACATATCTCAAACAATTTAGTGATTGTTTTCAGTAATTTTGTTTTGCTTGTTTGATAGGGTGTCAGTGATCAAAACTTTGTATAAGGTAGGAGATAGATGACTGAATCAGAGTGGCTGACCAGGTACTATTGACTAAAAGATGACTTGGTTGATACTACTTAGGACATGTAAATTCCTTAGTCGATTACCCTATGACTAGGACATTGATCGATTTCGAGCCATGAGGGATCCAAAATAACTAGAGTGTCATGAAAGTGACTAAAAGATATGTACAAGAGAAAGCAAAGATGATGGAAAGCGGGAATGAAAATAGAAAATATTAACTATGCATTGATTGATGGAGTGCTTGAGTACAAGAGGTGCATGTTTACCAAGTTTTCACCTGCTTGGCAAAGATCCTTTTTTCTCTTTTTTTTTTTTAATGTTTTTTAGGTTTTCTTCAGGACATTTAATTCTTTTTAGGATTTTTTTCAGGATATTTTAGATGTACAAGTTGTTGGGGCAGAGAATACTAAGTGAAGAATTTCTTCAAGTGTATGGTGTTGATCGGTTCATGGAGTTTTTCTCCTTCCAATGTTGAGAGTTGATAGGCACTAGAGCCAAAGAATGTAGTAACGATGTAGGGTCCTAGCCAGTTGGGTTCATACTTCCCTTTGTTGTCTTGAAACTATTGATTTTTAGGATTTTCCATCCAAACAAGGTCACCAACTTGAAATTATCATTGTCAAACTTTCTTGTTATAACCTCTACACATTCTCTTTTGCTATTCTCTTAGATGATCAAATGCCACTTGTCAATGTTCATCTAGCATGTCGAGTTCTTGCAATCTAGATATTATGTATTCTTCATTAGTAACAAGACCTTGCAAAGAAACTCTCAAAGATGATATTTCCACCTCAATAGGTAAGAGTGCTTCAAACCCATACACCAAAGAAAAAGGTGTAGCCCCAGTAGGTGTTCTAATACTTGTCCTATAAGCGCATAGTGTAGGATTGAGCTACAGATGCCAATCCTTTCTAAATTTATTTACTGTTTTGTGTAAGATAGTCAATAAATTCTTGTTAGATGCTTCAGCTTGTCCATTACCTTGAGGGTAGTATATGGATGACCAGTGCTATTTTATTTTGAATTTTTCATAGAATTCATCTAGATCTTTGTTCTTGAACTACCCTCCATTGTCAGTCATAATGGATGAAGGTATCCCATACTTGCAAATGATATAGTTAAGGATGAATAGAGCTACTTGTTTATCTATTGCTTTAATCAATGAAAAATATTCTACCCACTTAGTGTAGTACTCAGTGGCAGTTATAATAAATTTGTGACCGTTAGATGATGCAGAATATATTTGGCCAATGAGGTCAAACACCCATTGTTGTAAAGGCCAATATGTAATGAAGGGTATGAGATCCCTTACTGGAGCATGTATGAGGTTCCCATGTAGTTGACACTTCTCACAAGTTTTAGAAACTTTTATAGCATCTTTCTCCATGTCGAGCCAGTAGTAACCAACCCTTAGTAGTTTCAATGCTAAAGTTAAACTATTTGAATGGGATCCGCAAATACCTTCATGGACTTTAGATAATGCATGTTGGGACTCTTTAAATTCTAGACACCTAAGAAAAGTACTATCCAAACCTTGCCTAAATAGGTCGTTAGCGATAATAACATACCGTGAAGCATTTCAGATTAGGTTCCTTTTCTCATTACAAGTAAGATTATCGGGGATAACTTGATCACATAGGTAAGAGTAAATGTAGTTGTACCGAGATGAATCATGTACCATAATAGAATAAACCATCCAGGGCTTAGCAGAATCATATGCAGGATAATGTAGCTCTTCCACCAGGAATTCAAAGTGAAAGTTAGATTCTCGTAGTTATGGTATGGATGCCAAGGTGGCCATAACATATGCTGCTCTGTTTGTTGATCTGGGAATCTGCTAGAATGATATAAAGGTAAAGTATTTCTTGAGATCATCTATCATTCTCTTATAAGGCATCAGTTTCTTATCTCTAGTCTGATATATATCATTGATTTAGTTGATGATTAGCTGAGAATCTCCATAGATGTATAAGTCAACAACCTTCCATTCATTAGCCAGCTTGATCCCATTTACCAAAGTTTCATTGCATGTTGTTTGTACAAGGAAAGAGAATTTTGTAAACTTCTGGGATTGAATATTTTTGAGGAGTAATAAAAATTATTCCAACACCAAAACCATGTTGAGTGAAAGACCCATCAAAGAATATCTTCCATGATCATTGAGTAAGGTGCATGATTGATTCATCTAGAAATTCTATGTGCAAAGGTCGATTGTCTTCAAGTGGAGCATCAAGAAGTTGGTTTGCAATGACCTGTCCTTTGATGGCTTTTCCTTCTAAATATTCAATATCAAATTCTGTAAGAACCGTGACCCATTTAGCCAATCTTCCTGTAAGTGTT
Organism: Cryptomeria japonica; assembly: GCF_030272615.1. Classification (NCBI taxonomy): domain Eukaryota; kingdom Viridiplantae; phylum Streptophyta; class Pinopsida; order Cupressales; family Cupressaceae; genus Cryptomeria; species Cryptomeria japonica. Next base: position 1,901,100 of record NW_026728840.1, read on the forward strand.
GCTTTGCTGAGAAGATATTTGAGCAGATCAATCTTAGCCACCAACTTAATAGAGTGTGCTAACATATAGTATCTTAATTTATGTCATTCAAAGACTAATTCCAATCAATATTTTTCTATGATACTATAGTTTATTTCATAGGACACCAAGGTCTTGCTGATATAATATATGGTTGTTTCCTTTTTATTTTCATCTTGTTGTGCCAGAAGTGCCCACAATGATATATCAGTAGCTAATATGCATAGAATCAATGGTTTACATTGAATTGGTGGCATCAATATGGGTGGATTAGAAAGATACTCTTTGATTTGTTTTAGGTTTTGCTCACAATCTTCATCCCAATTGTATTGGACTTCTTTTCGTAATGCCTTGGTGAATGGTTGAGCTTTGTCTGCTAGCTGAGATATAAAGAACCTTATTGATTGGTGACATCCTTGTAAACTTCTCATTTGACTAATATTCTTGGGCAGAGGCATTTCCATTATGGCTTGGACCTTTTCAGGATCAACCTCAATTCCTTTCTTTGAAATAATGTAACCAAGCAATTTCCCTGATGTTACTCCAAATGCACACTTTTTAGGATTTAGTCGGAGCTTGAATCTTTCCATTCTATCTAGTATGAGGCCTAGCTCTTGAATATGTGTGGATCTCTTAATGGTTTTTACTAGGGTATCATCAACATAATCTTCCATGGTTTTGTGTATCATATCATGGAAGATAATGGTTAATGGTCTTTGGTAAGTCACACCTGCATTCCTTAGTCCAAATGGCATGATGTTCTAGAAGAAGGTTCCCCATGCACATGTGAAAGATTTCTTTTCTTGATCCTTAAGAGCTATCTTGATCTGATTATAACCAAAGAATCCATCCATTAATGAGTACATCTCATATCTAGTAGTCATATCCACTATCATATCAATGTTGGGCAATGGATAATTATCTGCCAGATATGCTTTGTTGAGATCCCTGAAGTCTGTGAAAACCCTAATAGATTTTTCTACCTTTGATATAGGTACTATGTTTGATATCCACTCTGCATAGTCTATAGCTCTGATAAATCCAACTTTTAGCAATTTTTCTAGTTCAGCTTTGACTAGAAGTGCCACATGAGGATGCATCTTACAGATTTTTTTCTTGACTGGTTTAACTCCTGGTGTAATACAACTATGGTACATGATGAGATTAGGATCTAGGCCTAGCATATCAAAGTATGTCCATGCAAAGTTGATCTTCTTCTCTAAAAAGAGGTTGCTGAAATCTTTTAACTCTTCTACTAATAGTGATTGAGCTAGATGGATGATATGTGGTGTCTCTTGACTTCCAATATTTATTGGTTGATTTGGTTCAATAAATATTGAATAACTTTCTTGGAAGTGACTTGGTAGCATATCAAGTATCTCACCCCCAGGTGCCTTAGAAAGGTTTTCACCCTTAGGTACGTGCTTTATTTTCACTATTTTTGATTCTGACACTACCACAATGTGGTTTTCGTCATCAGATTTGTTATTTTTATTTTTTTTATTTTTGCGACTAAGATACTTGATGTCTGTTTTAGTCATGTTCCCACTTTGCTCACTGGTGGAAGAGTCCATTAGTTCAACTACATTAAGATAGCAGGCTAATGTGTAGTCATTGGCGAAGGTAGATATATTCAAAGGTTGGTTGTAAAGAGTACAATCAATTAGTACAGGGTGTACCTGTTGTCACTGAGGATTGCACCTGTGATGCTAAGTTCAAAAACTAGCAATCCTATGAAACATGGAAACACCTTCAAGCCTGTGGGTTGCTCAAAGTGAAGGTGAATCTCTGAAGATCAGGTCAGCTTCCTGTTTGGTGAATCTCTTGTAAATTCTATTGATAAGAAAAGGGATAGAAAGAGATAGAAATCTTGCATGTAATGAAAATCTATTCTAATGAAGGTGATGCACCAAATATCTTATCTGAGATCTGCAACCTGCTTAACTGACAAAACCTTCAACAAATAACCTTGATTGCTTCACAACTCAACTGAACATGTAGATGCATAAACATTTCCTAGAAAAGGATGAATTTAATGCATAAAAGAAGGAAAACAACAAGTTTTTACAACTTCAAGTAATTAAAATCAACTAACATAAACTAGAACCTGCAACTAACACGTATCTCCTTGAACCACAAATTGATTGAATGAGATAAATTAGAGGATAAAACTCATAGGAAATTATCAAATCATTCATCCACTAGATAATACAAGAAGTACCAAGAAGGAAATTTGTTGTTATATTACTAAAAATAAAGAAATGCTGATATTACAAAACTCAAATACTGTTGAGCTACGATACTTTTTTGCAAAAATGTGTATGCAAAAAAGAAAGCACTAAGGGGAAAAAGGAGAGAAGGAATATATAGAAGTTATGATGAATCCCCTTCAAAACCCTAAAATGACTGCATGAGAAAAGACCTAGGCAAACTGCCCCAAAAAATGGCATAAAAACTCATGCATAATACTGTCAAATAATAATCTTTACTGCTCAAAAGGACTGCCACTGATCCTGCATGAAGAGAAAATTTGCATGTCTAAATGTGACAAAGAGTTATCTCCATGTGAAAGTTTCATGATGAACTAAACTGTAACTGCATGGAAAAGAAATCCCACTGAGAAAATCTTATGCATTCTCTAGCAACTGCTCTCTTTGTTGAAACTTTTGTTAAAAATGGTTGTGGAAATGATCTCCCTATTTCACGAGCTTTCCAATGGTATGTAACACTTGCATATTCAGACAATCAATAAGCATTTGCATTAATCTTTCATGTAGAAATCATCTTCTTTCTTGGTGGGCTTCTCACTGTTCAAACAACTAGTTTTGAGTCCACCATGTAGTTTTTATTATTGCTAGCCTTTGGATCGCCTGCATTAACCATGGCTGCTTGCATTTAACTTTTTCGTTTACTTCCTAGTGGGCCCCATCATTTGTTGCCAAATCCGCATGATTATCCATTGAGTAGTTTTTCATTACGGTATGGCGACCACTGTCTGATCTATCGGGAACCTGCATGCTATTTACCTCTTCTTGTTTACTTTTATCTCTCCTGGGCCCATGGGAAATGAGTGACGATAATGAAATTTGAACCATTGAACCACTTTGAACTAGTTCAAAGTTAAAGTTCAAAGTTGACATAAAAATATAGACATTCGCTCATCTGTAGATTTTTTCCACATGTCAGCCTCTAATTTGCTTGTGGGTCCACTTTGTCTACCATCTAGACCTAGACCCACCTTGTTTCCAAGTTGCATCAATAACTAGGTGAGTGAATTTTCATTGTGGCTTAGCAACCACTGTCAGATCAGTCCACCCGACTGTTGGATGTGATCAACTGCTCGATCTTTACTCTTGGTCTGCCTTGCTTCTTCATCTTCTCTCTACCATGTGGCACATCCTCATTTATTCTAAGCCTACTTGGATGACCACCTGGACACCCACCTATACTTCCACATCATCAGTCACCTAGTTGAAGTAAATAACTATCAAGCATCTTCATCATGTGGTATAGCAACGACCATTGATCTGTCCTCAAAATACTCGATCTTTAGCACCTTAGCTACTCACCTCCCATTTGTCTTTTCTGCACATGCTTTGTTGCCATGTCACAAGGGATAATCAGTGAGCTTCTTTCTATATCAGTATAGCAATGCCCCTTAGATCTTTTAGACTAATATTAATCTTTCCTGACTTGCTCGATCTTTAGCACTGACTGATCTTCTCTATTGTGCCACGTGTAAATATGTGTCACTGCTTGATTGGCTCCATAGATCCTCCAAGGCACCATGTTTCTGCCAGGCCTACCACACATCTTTCTCTATTGGATATCATTTGTTTGGCCAAATTACTCCCTTGACAAGCCATTTACCAGTCTCATCAAACCTGCAATTTCATCGATATCTTTATGCCAATGAAACTGAGCCTTCGGTGAAAATTTTTTGGGGCTCATTGCGGCCAAAGTCTGTTTGATAAATCACCCATCCATGCCATGTCACCAGCCATTGGATCACCACCTGTCTGCCACATGTCCTTGGTCTTATACTTTCTGCCCCGCCATGTCATCAGTCGCCAAGTCGCGTGATATATTTGGTGATCATCTTTTCATTGCGACATAGCGACAGCTATTGGATCACTGTGATCTATATCCGATCTTCCTTAACTTGCTTTCTCATTATTCTCTTCTCGCCAGTTGGTTACCAAATTAGGATGCCTTGAGATGCGCACACATGCAGGGTCCATTGGGCGACAAGCCTCTTCTTGCCAAAAGCCTGTAAGATTTGACACTATAGTTATATGTGACCTTATATTTAAACTTGATAAACTCCCTTCGTGTGGCCAATGTAGGATAAAAGGTCTTCTTGCCTGGCAACTGAAACCGCTTGGAAGGTCTCTAGCCTTTTAAAATCCTCTTTAGCGCCCAAGTAAAAACTTTACACCTGTCGATTACATTTTTCTCTATTTCTTTTGGCCTTAAGGTTTTAATAGCCACGCCATTTCATCTTCAATGTAGCATAATATCTCTGTGATCTATAGCATGCTGAGCTCAACCCTCATGGGAGCCACATTTTAACCCACATGTTGTCTTAGTTTCCTATATCTGCACATGAAGCAAATAATTTAGAAAAAGAAGTGCATTTCTTCTTGGTTCATGATTTGATCTTTTCGGGATGAATGCAAGGCTTCATTAGGGCACCAAATTCATCATGTGCAAATTTTTGGTAATAGTACCAAGGATAACATTTGAATAGGGTCAAGGGAGTTCATGGTATTATCATCATAACTTCAAATCGACAAGTCAAGTTTAGAAAACTACCTTGCGTAGCTATCACGAGATGAGGTAGAGTTGCAACATGATTATTGAAGTTCATGTAAATATTTAGTGGACCTAACCCAACATACCTATTCCTAGCATCATCCCCTATGTCAGATTGGACTACATATCATGGTGTGATAGTAATAGGGTCAACAGACAAAATCTCAACATTCATGATAGTGTAGTCATAGTGTGATGTTGAATAGGTATTGTCATAAATAGATCTTATGTCATTCTTTCTAAGTTGAATTAGGTCCTATTTATCCTTTCCAAATTGGAATGCAGTAGTTGTCTTCTCTCCATAGATCTTTTTGGGATCAACCTCTTTGATCAATGCATGATTCATGTTCATATTCTTTATAATGGATGACTTGGAGAGTTTGTTAATGATTGTAGAGGATATATATATTAAAAATTAAATTATTGAAAAGGAAGTGGTATTGGTGTGAAGTATATTGTATGATCAAGAAGATATTAATGTATACTAGAGGTTGTGAGCCAAAGGTTCTATTAATTGAATGAGCTCAGAAGTGTGTTAGAGGTAGGGAGCCCAAGGTAGCTGATGGTGCCAAAGTGTTATGTTGGGAATTCATAAATTGTTCATGATACTCTAAGGTTCTAGCCTCTTTTGTAAGTGTTGTAGTCATGAGGGAGTAGTGAACTTCCTTTGGTTAAAGTGAAAAAATTGTCATTCAAGGATATCTAGCTTTCTTTAGTTGTAGGCCTAAAATAAAGTAAATCTATTTATATTATTGTTAGGCTGGATCAAGATAGTACCCCCAAGTAGTTTGATCATCAAGGTTTTTCTCTTGTTGGGTTTTCCATGTAAATATGGTGTCTTCACGTGTAATGGAGTTGAATAATTTATTTTTCATTGTTGCTGATTTGCTTTATGAAATTATGTTTGTTTTCTAGTGGTGTTGAAGGGTTTGAGATTTGATTGAATTTTGATTTATCCCCCTCCCCTCCCCCTTTGATTATTCTAGTATGTCAAACAATTATGTTATGATTTTTAATTTTATTGCATCAACACTTGGAGGACTTATCTAAAGAGATCTACATCATTACCATTATCAATCCTAATATCAAATCTTGTCAATTCAACATTTTTTTATGATGTACCCTTTGATCTACTAGGGATAACATATATTTTCATCACCATTTCTATTATAGAGGTGGGAATAACAACATAGGTTTTGACTTAAGCAATTCCCTCTATATCACCTCAATTTCCCTCTTTTATGTGTGCAGGTTACATATCTGATAGCAAAAAAGTTATAGAATTGCATAGAGAAGAATGAGATGCATAATTCTAGACTTTGAACAAGCCAAAACCCCTAGAATATGTTGAATAGATGATGTGACTAGTACTTTAAGGGTAAATTTTGGTGGAAATATCTATAGAACATCTTGATTCAAAATTCAAAGCCATAACCAATGAAGACAACTATAGGTATATGGTAAACAAACACATTTAGCTAGAGATTTTTGTAAGAGTTTCTTCTTTTATCACATTTTTAAATCTAAACTTTTGTGTTTGTTTCTAGTTATGCATTTTTCTATTTATACAAAATATTGTGCATTGTGCATAATTTTCTCTATGCATTGCATTTTCACATTAAAATCGAATAAAAAAGGCCCAACTCTCCTTTAGGACTAAAGATGAACCTTGTTGGTTTTTCCCTAGTGAAATTTGGAAGTAGTTAATGAATAAGATATTTTTTCAAATTCCTAACTTATTGCTATTTTTTCCAGCATTACAAATTAGATAAGAATATAATACACATTTATTAGTGGGATAAGCAACTAAATTTTAGTGTATATCTCTATTAACAAGCTTTGTTACTATTTTTTATGTTATTAGTAGGAGACCCTTCTATGGTTTATGACACCCCTTCATGTAATAGAATATGCACAATATCAACCAACACAAAAGATGACATATCTATCTTTAGGAAATATGTAACTTCTATGGTGTAGATAGTAGTTATAGAATATCTAAAAGTGCCTACAAGATATCAAGTCTTCTTTTAATTTGACTTATGTACTTCTTATCATGTTCTAATTATGGAAATTGATGTTTCAACCTTTTAATTATTTTAGTGGATAAAAATAGGGTTTCATAAGTTTAGCTATATAAAGTAGGAAAAAGACCTATTCCACACACAATACATTAAAAGGAAAATAAACTCAACAGATCCAACCTCAATTATATAAGAAATAGGGTTTAATACAAATTGGATTTGGTTCCCTTTGTTTAAGTTGAAGATGTAATTTGAATGCAAGATCTAGGGAAAATGATGGAAATTAACACAAAATAATAATAACAATAAGTTCCAAATTTCATGTAGAGCTATAAAGTTGGATTTGAGAATAGGGAAAAAATCAAACCCTGTGATTTAAAATTTGGCTTGAAAGCACAAGGCTGGGTTGTTTGGAGTGACCTAGTCCTAACAAATATTTTCCATTTGTTTTTATCAAATAACAGAACAAAGAATAATGAATGAGGAGGAGGGTCCAAGGGGTTGAGCTTAATTGGTTAAAACACTGGGTTCTCATGGTGGAGACCCAAGTTCAACTCTCAATAGGGACATCTAAAGAGGAATTCTAAGCTGTGACTCTTGGCCTTCCATAGGATGGGGAAGGTCTTGGGGTCAATCTAATAAAACATAATACTAATAATAATAATAATAATTCAAAGATATGTAATGGGGATGGGGCCCCCTACCGTGTCCCCACTGGTTCATAGCTCCAGTCAAAAGCTATTCAGGCTTCGGCCAATTACCTATCAAAAAAAAATGAATGAGGAGGAGGATCTCATAAATAAAGACATACATGTCTTTAGCTATTCATATGAAGGATATTTTCATAGATTTTTAGTCAAAGGAGTTGTCTGTTCTCAAAGACAAAAAGTATAAGTGGTCAACAATTGGATACCGAGATCACAGCAAACTCTAAAAGAAATGATATAAAAGCCACATTGCAAGCCAAATCCTAAAAGAGAAATCAAAAGATATATTTCAATTTCAAGACTCATAAGATATTTTGACAAATATCTGGATTGAAAGTAAAAGAGAGAGGAAAATCATCGCCATCAAATACAAAAGGGCTTCGATTGGGAATTGCTTCACTATCTCAGAGTTGGTGTTTAATTCACACATACATATATTTGAAAAATATTATATCTCCCTTGATTAGTAATAGCCAAAAACATACACCCTAACACATACTCCTTTATGTTGAGGGCATTTTCTAAGAGCAAGAGATTTTGTTCTATTTTCTATTGGTTATCTCACATTTCTAATAAGTTGTTGAATAGTTGACACTTTAAATAGTATTTGAATTTGAATGGTTCAGATTGATCCTAAGCAACTATATAGATGTTGAGGTAAATGCTATGTCGTAAATGATCTGAATTCAATAATTCTATATTTTATTAAAGTAGTTACAACTTTATCTGATTAAATAGTCAAATATACCTATTGATCTATGCCACCTTATAGATAGAATATATACCAATATCAATACATTTTTATTATCAGATAATTTACATTAATTGATCTACTAGATGTAGTATGAAACATTTTATCTTTTTTAATTTAGTTGAACATGGTACCCAATTCAGAATATCTTAAAAACAAAGTTTTCTATGTAGTTGTATTGTATCATATAGAAATATACTTTAATTTTATTTATTTATTTTCTAATAAAGAAGGATATAGGGTTTTGTAATTTTTTTGTAGATGATAGTAAAGGAGAAAATTTATGTACAAATTTCTTGATATCTAGATTTAGTACTTATAGAAAAAGTGTTAATTGATTTGAAAAAAATCAATATATTTTAAATGTCGATTCAGGATCGAATATAACAAAGATAAAAAATTGGATTGAACTTTTCCTCAATCTTAAAGTAATAGGACTCAGTAGTTATCGACCTCCACAAAAGAAATAAAAAAGAGGAAATATAAAACAAATTGAGGGAGTTAACTTTGATTCAAAGTGAGAGATTTGTTCTTTTATTAAAAACAATCTATTTTCTCTCAAAAAGGAAATCATCCACTTCAAATTCGTAAAAAAATGTTTTTTCAATTGAGTAAAATTTACTAGTCTTTTAAACGCCATTGAATATTTTTGACATACCAAATTTTCAATAGTAGGAATAATACTATATCATCAACATTCGACTCCATCTTGATATAGTCAAAAAATGTAAGCAAAGAACCATACCGACTTAAATTAGTTGAAAATTTTCTAAGCATTCTAAAAGATCTAATCATTTCTCTTACTCCATCAAAGCATGAAGAATCATACTATATTAATTTGATGAGATAAAAGTTCCTATAAAACTAAATCAACAATAAGGGAATTATGCAAGAAATATAAAAGAAAAATCCAATGAAGATAGACAGAAAAATATCATATTCCCAAACATTTAGTATATATTTCCACGTATCAAAGGACATTTATGTATCCTTTGCCTCAACTACTGTTTTATTTATTGATTTTAATAAATTGGAAACATCCAAATGGGATAATAAAAGATTCAAGTTCAGGAGAATTTTCTCTCAAAAATCATACTTTAGAAGTCTCCAAAATTGATGATAAAGTTCCCACAAAATATTCAAATTGTGATTCTAATTTTGCCTAATATTGTGCATGATTGATACCAACTAATCACTCTTATTTATTGGTATTTCTGAAAAAGTAGCTAAAAGGATATTTTTAGTATATTTCCAACCTGTGGAAGTAAAAATTCATAACCATTCCCTATATGTGTGTGTCACCTAAAAAGTAGCTAAAAGGATATTGAAAAAGTCACCTATGGTTTTGTCTTCCATTATGTGGCTCAAACTTTCTATTGAACTATGTTTTTCTTTTTCAACAAATTTATTCATTCAGAAAGATATTTCAGATAGTATAGCATCTTGGTAAGAAGTTTGAATAAGATCTATGCTGGAACTAAAAATATTTTTAAAATGCTGGTTACAGGTGTTTTCTTCTAAATCTAAACTATTTAAAAAAGGATAGCAATATTTTTCATCAAAATTGACAATTTGTGAGCTTATTAAAGTATTTTTATAAATATCTTCAATCGTGAGAAAATCTATGTTACTATGAATAATAGTGTTCAATTTATTAAGTAAATTGATTGATTTATATAAATCATGGATTATCACTTGGTCACATAGATATAGATGCAATAATTTATTTACTTGTGACTTTATGAGAGATAGTTTCTTTCTTTGAGTACACATCTCTCATTTCACCAATACAGAAAGAAAATATATTGTAATGAATCAGAACTAAATTGGGAACTAAATTTAATAATTGTCCGTATGTTACATTTGTACTTTTAATCCAATTAGAAGAGGATTATAATTGGATAAATCTTATCCATTTTCATTGGAAACTGGGAATTGATGGATTTTCCCATGGACTTATTTTAGTAACAGGATTTGTAACTACCTATGCTACTTTAGCTACTTGGCTAGATACTCGAAATCCACAATTATTGCATTTCTTGATGTTAGCAATGTATAGTGGCCAATTGGGGTTATTTTCTTATCAAGATATTCTACTTTTCTTTCTCATGTGGGAGTTGGAACTTATTCCTATTTATCTACTTTTATCTATATGGGGGAAAAAGACGTCTATATTCAGTCAAAAAATTTCTTTTGTATACTATTGACGGTTCTATTTTTATCTTAATGAGAGCTTTAAGTATGGGTCTCTATGGATTTAATGGACCAATCTTCAATTTTGAATTATTAGCTAAAAAATATTATCCCATCACACTTGAAATACTACTATATTTAGGGTTTTTGATCGCTTATGCAATAAAAATGCCAATATTTCCTTTACATACCTAGTTACCAAATCCTAATGGGGAAGCACATTATAGTACATGTATTCTTTTGGCTAGACTTCTATTGAAAATAGGGGGATATGGGTTCATTTGGATCAATATGGAATTTATACCTCATACTCATTCTTTGTTTTCTTCATGGTTGATAATATTAGGAGCAGTACAAATTATCTATGCATCTCTAACTTCATAAGATAATAGGGTTGTAATGCTAATTCCAGCTTGATGACATAAAACATGATGAATAGATATGCAAAATACTTTTTGGAAGTTGAAATTGGGCTAGGATAAGTATAAATCAGGATAATAAAAGATAAAGGGCACACCTATCTATTTAAGGTCCCCAATAATAAACTGTTGATGTAATAAAGTGGAATAAGAGTCCTAATATTGAATTAAATATTAATTTAATGCAATTGTAGAGTCTTAAATTGTACTTGACTACAATTTTGTACTCACTTAGGCCTAACTTTGGCATTCACCCTCTAAGGCCTCACTAAAGCACTGATTCTGCTCAGACCAACTATCAAACTTAATTAGGTTTCTAGGACCATGGTGTTGGGCACCATGGTCCTCTCAAAAAGGGTCCATCTTGGGGCCTCATAATAATCACCTAATTTGGGCAGGGCCCTAGATCCTATTTCATCTCAAGTTAAAAATTCAATTTGTTTTACAACTAGAAATTATAAAAGAGATCCACCCCTCACTTTTTAAACCTAATCAATCATAAGAATGAATTCAAGATCTCAATTACACGAGCTAGAAAATTCAAGTGAGCAAGCAATCAGTCTTCTATCAAGAACTGGAGCAAAAGGGAAGTTAAGATTCAACCATTGGAGATGACATTAATGTTTTATGTTTTATGAAGACTATCTACATGAAAGCCTATTTCTTTGTGAAGAAAAATAAAGCTTCAATAAAGGTATATCATTAGTGTTTCAAATATTTTCAGCCTTTCCCTTAGAAGGAAATCATTTTACTATAGTACCTCATTTAAATTTTTTATTCAATTGAATGGTTAATTCCATAACCAAGGTTTTACCTACGTGAAAACCCTATTTCCAATAATTTTCACTATTTCACTATGTGTAGGAATAGGTACAGAGCTATGTTGGAGAGGATCAAAAAGTTTCAAAGAGATCGGTACGTAGTCGTGATGAGCTATGTGTATGAGAACTTTTGAGAATATATTTGAATCATCTTCTTTTTCTCAGATCTACATCGGTGGCTTTGTATGACTATAGCCCATTATTTCTATCAAATTGCTTCAATAATTCACTATTTTTTCATAATCTTTGACAATTGAAATTCAATTCAATTTAGGGAAGAAAGAGCCCCATTTATAAGGCCTATAATTTGATAAGAATCTTGGTCTATTAAGCCTAAATCTATTAATTTTCATCTCTACCCTACTTTAATGGTAAATTAGTGTTAGCATTTGGCATTATAACAGACAATGAAAGATTGTTGGCATTTCAATAAGGATATTGAGAAGGTTGTTGATGATTATGGATATAACTGATTAAGGATGTTTACTATCTTGATATTATTATTTTGTAATTGATGTCAAGAAATTGATTTTCTAACTCAAAATGATGTTGCCATATCTTGAGAAGTATGATTTGAAGAGTATAAAGATGTCGGTAAAAGACACAGGAAAGAATATGATGAATAAGGGGATGAATAAGGTATTCAATGGGCAACTAGTACCGAGTCAAACAATGATGAGATCATTATGTTTTAGATTGTTTTAACATCATACATATGTTGTAAATTGTACAGGTTAATACTATACTATGTTATCAAGCAAAGAACCTAGTCGGTAAACCCTAAAGTTATTGGTATCGGTTAATGAAGGCGGAATGTCTGCCAAGTGAAGTTTAGTATTTACCGAGTTGTTACCGAGTTGTAACCAAGCTATAATAGAATGCATTAAATGTTTACATGTAGTATTTAATGAAGGAAGATGATGAGCTAGAACTAATTAAATGATTGGTATGTCATCGATGAAGTTTGTTAATGAATCTAAGGCAAAGGAAAGTCGACATGAAGATCTACAGTGCAAATTGAACCGCAATACCCTAGCACAAGTTCCAAGAAATGTATGCAAGTTCCAAGGCAGGGTAAAATGTTTTCAGATCGAAAGATGCATTGAACCTGGACAAGATTGAAGATCTGATGGCTATGATTGATTATGGGAAATGTGATCAAGGAGATTAAGCAGTTACCTAATTGTTTATAAATAGGAAACTGTTGATAAACAATGTATGTGGGCAAGTGTATGCACAGGGATGCTACATAGTGATTACCGAGCACAGAAGCTTGAAGACCTGTTTGAATAAGAGATTATAGAAGCCCACCAGATAGACAAGATTAGTTCTATGTCTAGATTGTATTGAACAAATAGGAATCTGCTTTAGCATTTTAGATGTGAAGTTGCAGATAGATTTTTATTACTGTTATTTTATGAAAGTGACAGAAAATCTCTTAACCGAGTGGACCTAACAGTCTTATTTGTAAAACCCTCTAGCAAGGTGACATTCAGATTGAGTGTTTGAAATCCTTTGACAAGGTCACTTCTAACAAGGTGAAGATCCTAATAGATCTAAGGGAAATCCCTTAACTGGGTCACATCTACCAATGTATTTGTAATCTTTAACAGGATTTTCTTTTAACCGAGCATACTCTAGAAGAGTATATTTCTTAGTGGGTCCAAAATCCCACAGTGGTTTTTCCCTATTTGGGTTTCCACATTAAATCTGGTGTTATGAGGTTTATGATGTTTATATGCTTTTGAGTTTGCATGTTTAACAGTTTTGGTTTTATTACTGAAGTATATGTTACCGAGGTTGAATCTGATGTTTTTATGGAAGATTAAGTTTGTATGATTCACACCCCCCCCCTCTCATCTTCTTGGTTATTGGATTTGTACTTATATTAAGTATCAGAACTATCAATTGGTATCAGAGCTTTGGACTTCGGAAGGAAAGTTTAAAGGCACTTGAGTTAAAGATCCAAAGATGTATAAGAGGGATGCATCGAAGCTAAACAAGTCAGGTTTCTCTACATGGTAGAAAAGAATGAAGCTACATCTATCAGGAGTTGGAGAATATGTTGTATAGTATCTAGAGAATGATTTTGTTACACCAAGCACCTATCCATTGACTATGGAAGAGATAAAGGCAAAGAAAGAACATATTCAAGCAATGATTGAAATAACATCTGCATTGACCGATTCAGAGTTTAATGGTCTAGAAGGCTGCAATGATGCAAAGGCAATGTGGGATAAGCTCATATCAGTATATGGAGGAGATGAACATGTTCAAAGAGAAAAAGTAGATAGTCTAAGAGGACAACTTAAATCTATGAGGATGAATGAAGGTGAGAACATAACTTAGTATAGTACAAGACTAAAGGAGATTGTCAATCAAATCAAAGGAGTAGGTGGAACTATTGAAGAAAAGGATATAACAAGTAAGTTCTTAAGAACCCTTCTACTAGCTTATGCAATCCAAGTCTCTACAATCAATTAATTGAGGTTTGTACCTAATATGCTAGTTTATTTAGATGCTACTATTGGTAAGCTACATGCATTTGAGTTAAGTAACTTTGATAACAGTGGATCTTCGGTAAATAAAGTTGAATCTGCATTTAGTTCTTTTCATATTGATGAATCTAACGATTACAATGAAAGAAAGTATAAGTACTCTGAAGGAGATCGCAGTGGAGCAAGTGAAAGATTTCGGAAGAATATGGAAGAAGTACACAAACTGTATGAAGAAATCAGAAAGCAAGAAGAGTTTGAAGCACTATTAGCCAAAAGGTTACTGAGAGAAAAAGGTAAGTATAAAGGAAAACTACCTTTGAAATGTTTCAATTGTGATAAAATAGGACATATGGCTTCTAACTATCTTGACAAAGATGCTACTGAAAAGAGAGATTACCGAGATGACAGATAGAAAGATAATAATTACAAAGGACACTGAGATTTTAGAAGAAGAGATAGAAAGACATGCCTAATAGCTGATGAGGAATCTAATGATGATAAATCAAATGAGACTAATACAGAGGAAGTAGTTTATGTGGCTATAAAGATGGATCAGATGAAGAAAGGTATGAAGAAAAAGCCCTAATATCACACATAAACACTAATGATTCTTGGATCATAGATAGTGGATGCTCACATCATATGGCAGGAGATAAACACAAGTTTGTTACATTAGAAGATTATGATGGAGGCTATGTTAGATTTGGTAATGATGCACCATGTCTGGTAAGAGGCAAAGGATCTATAACACTTCTTGATAATGCAAGATGCAATGATGTTTATTGGGTTGAAGGTTTGAAATACAATTTGTTGAGTGTAGCACAACTAAACAACACAGGTTACCAAATAGAATTTCAGAAGGGAATTGTCAAAGTTCATGACAAGAATGGAAAGTTAGCTACTACCGGGACACAAATAAAAGGTAACACATTTCACCTTGACTCAACTCAGAATAAGTGTTTGTATGCAAAGATAGATGATACCTGGTTATGGCATAAAAGGTTTTGTCATGTAAATTTTGATAATCTGATCAAAATAAGTAAGAAGCACCGAGTAAGAGGTCTACCGAGTCTTGAAAAACCTGAGAATGCTATGTGTCGAGGATGCCAGATGGGTAAGATGATGAGATCAAGCTTTACAAGTAAGTCTTACACTTCTAAGGGAATTTTAGATCTTGTGCACATTGATCTTTGTGGTCCTATGAAAGTTCAAAGTTATTATGGTGATAAATATTTCATATTATTTGTGGATGACTATTCAAGGATGATGTCAGTAATGTTTTTAAAAGAAAAATCAGAAGCTTTTCAAATGTTTAAATGGTACAAGGCAAGAGTTGAAAATGAAATAGGAAGACAACTGAAATGTCTTAGATCAGAGAGAGGAGGAGAGTTCACATCTGATGAGTTCAACTTATTTTGCAATGATCATGTTATTAAAATACAAGTCTCTGCACCGAGAACTCCACAGTATAATGGAATAGCTGAGAGAAGAAACAGATCTATTGTGGATTGTACTAGAACACTGATGATTGAAAAGAAGGTGCCACAAACATTTTGGAGAGAAGCAATAAGCACTGTAGTTTACATCTTGAATTGAGTACAATTGAAGAAAGGTACTTTGAAGACACCATATGAAATCTGGTATGCTAAGAAACCTAATGTTAGTTATTTTAAAATCTTTGGAAGTAGATGCTATGTTCACAAAGATGATAGAAATGGCAAGTTTGATCAGAAAAGTGAAGAAGGAACATTTCTAGGTTATTCTTCTAGAAGCAAAGTATTTAAATGTCTGATCAAATCATCTAACAAAATAGTAGAAAGTGCAAATGTGAAAATTGATGAATTTGCAGAAAGAAATGATGAAGGAAATTCCAAGGAACCAAAAGACTAGGATGAATTTGTCTATGTTAAACCGACAAGTCTTTCCGAGAAAACTGTTGAAGAAAATGAAGAGAATATCCAGTTGCCGAGTGATGAAGAAGATCATATAGAGCCTACCGAGCTTGTATTAGCCAAGTATGTCAGAAGACATCATGCACCCAATTAGATTATAGCAGATGAGGATGATCCAGTGATGACAAGGAACAAACTGAGACAGAACACATGTTTGATATCTGAATTTGAACTGAGAATAGTGAAAGAGGCATTTAATAGTGAAGATTGGATAAATGCTATGAAAGAAGAGATTGATCAAATCAAGAAGAATGACACATGGACACTAATCCCAAGACTGAAGGACAAAAATGTAATCGGTACAAAGTGGATTTTTAGAAACAAGCTAAATGAAAAAGGAGAGGTCATTCGAAACAAAGCAAGACTAGTTTGCAAAGGTTATGCTCAAGAAGAAGGAATTGATTATGGTGAAAATTTTGCACCTGTTGCTAGACTTGAAGGAGTGAGAACATTGTTGGCCTATGCTGCTTTCAAGAATTTCAAGATATATCAAATGGATGTCAAATCTGCATTTCTGAATGGAATATTAGAAGAAGAAGTTTTTATTGAACAACCTGAAGGATTTGTTGAAGACAAGAATAAAGATCGGGTATGTAAATTGAACAAAGCTTTATATGGTTTGAGACAAGCACTTAGAGCATGGTATGAAAGATTGCACTCTTATTTGATTAAGATTGGTTTTATAAGGCCAAGTGACAACAACAATATTTACATGAAGAATGATGAAAATGGAATACTGATCTTAGCCATATTTTTTGATGATATTATATTTTGTGGAAATGACTCTTTATGCAAAAACTTTGGAAATGAAATGAGCAAAGAATTTGAGATGTCATTAATCAGGGAGATAAAGTATTTTATAGGTTTACAGATACTGCAAATGAACAATGAGATTTTCATTACTCAATCCAAGTACATAAAGGAAATCTTGAAGAAGTTTGGAATGAAGGATTCAAAACCAGTAAGTACTCCTATGACTACCAACTGTAAATTATCAAAGAATGATGGATCTGCATCTTTTGATGAGACACTTTACCAATCCATGATTGGAAAGCTACAATATGTTGTTCACAGCAGACCAGACATAGCACATGCAGTAGGTATAGTTGCAAGATTCTCTGCAGATCCTAAGGAAACACACATGACAACAATGAAAATAATTTTTAGATACTTGAAAGGGACAGAGGATTATGGCTTAGTATATCAGAAAGGAAATGATTTTGATTTAAAAGTTTATACTAATGCTGATTGGGCAGGCAACATTGATGACAGAAAGAGCACAAGTGGAGGAGCTTTCTTTTTAGGAGAAAGACTAGTGAGTTGGTTTATCAAGAAACAAGGATGTGTTTCATAGTCAATAGCAGAAGTTGAATACATTGTTGCAACACTAAATTGTACCAACATTGCATGGATCAAACAACTATTGGAAGGTATAAATGAAAAAGTTACCAAGCCAGTAACTATATTCTATGTCAATACTAGTGCCATTAATATTTTAAAGAACCCTGTTATGCACTCTAAGACAAAGCACATCTCTATCAAATATCATTATCTTAGATATGAAGCTCAAGAGAAGAAAGTGGTGTTGGAGTATATTAGCACAAAGGAACAAATAGTAGATATCTTCACCAAGCCACTACCAAGGGACACTTTTGAATATCTCAAAAGTAAGTTAGGGGTCCTACCCCTATCTTCTATTCACTGACCGAGTTCGGTGAAAGCATCAATCCGATGACTCTATCGAATATCTTTTAGGAGTTGATGCTGATTTACACCCTTTAGGATGTTTTCTAAAGGTGTACAGGAAATAATACAAGGAATAGAAATTGAAGACAAAATGCTCTGACTGAGACTCAGTTGATACACAATAGTAGGAAATAACTTTTTACAGAAAGAAATTATGTTTTAGTTCTTTACTTTTTGGCATTGTTGTCAAAGGGGGAGAAGACTAATATAGGGGGAGAAGACCTATCAAGGGAGAAGACTAAAAGAAGACTGAGAAGATTATAGATTGAAATGAAGACTGAAGAGAAGAGGAAAAGTCTAATGTATGGGGGAGAGCATTTCAGCATTTTAGAATCACAACAATCCAAATCTTTTAAGGTCAAATCAATTGGTTTTGCCATCAATGCCAAAGGGGGAGACTGTTAGCATTTGGCATTATAAGAGACAATGAAAGATTGTTGGCATTTCAATAAGGATATTGAGAAGGTTGTTGATGATTATGGATATAACTGATTAAGGATGTTTACTGTCTTGATATTATTATTTTGTAATTGATGTCAAGAAATTAATTTTCTAATTTAGTATAATGTTGCCATATCTTGAGAAGTATGATTTGAAGAGTATAAATATGTCCATAAAAGACACAGGAAATAATATGATGAATAAGGGGATGAATAAGGTATTCAATGGGCAACTAGTACCGAGTCAGACAATGATGAGATCATGATGTTTTAGATTGTTTTAATATCATACATATGTTGTAAATTGTACAGGTTAATACTATACTATGTTATCAAGCAAAGAACCTAGTCGATAAACCCTAAGGAACCTAGTCAATAAACCCTAAGGTTATCGGTATCGGTTAATGAAGGCAAAATGTCTATCGAGTGAAGTTTAGTATTTACTGAGTTGTTACTGAGTTGTAACCAAGCTATAACAAAATGTATTAAATGTTTACATGTGGTATTTAATGAAGGAAGCTGATGAGCTGGAACTGATTAAATGATTGGTATGTCATGGATGAAGTTTGTTAATGAATCTAAGGTAAAGGAAAGTCGACATGAAGATCTACAGTGCAGATTAAACTGCAATACCCTAGCACAAGTTCCAAGAAATGTATGCAAGTTCCAAGGTGGGGTAAAACATTTTTCAGATCGAACGATGCATTGAACCTAGACAAGATTGAAGATCTGATGGCTATGATTGATCATGGGAAATGTGATCAAGGAGATTAAGCGGTTACCTAATTGTTTATAAATGGGAAACTGTTGATAAACAATGTATGTGGGCAAGTATATGCACAGGGATGCTACATAGTGATTACCGAGCACAGAAGCTTGAAGACATGTTTGAATAAGAGATTATAGAAGCCCACTAGATAGACAAGATTAGTTCTATGTCTAGATTGTATTGAACAAATAGGAATCTGCTTTAGCATTTTAGATGTGAAGTTGTAGATAGATTCTTATTACTGTCATTTTGTGAAAGTGACAGAAAATCTCTTAACCAAGTGGACCTAATAGTCTAATTTGTAAAACCCTCTAGCAAGGTGACATTCAGATTGAGTGTTTGAAATCCTTTGACAATGTCACTTCTAATAAGGTGAAGATCCTAATAGATCTGAGGGAAATCCCTTAACCAGGTCACATCTAGCAATGTGTTTGTAATCTTTAACATGATTTTCTTTTAACCGAGCATACTCTAGAAGAGTATATTTCTTAGTGGGTCTGAAATCCCACAAAGGTTTTTCCCTATTTGGGTTTCCACGTTAAATCTGGTGTTCTGAGGTTTATGATGTTTATATGCTTTTGAGTTTGCATGTTTAATAGTTTTGGTTTTATTACTGAAGTATATGTTACCGAGGTTGAATCTGATATTTTTATGGAAGATTAAGTTTGTATCATTCACCCCCCCCCCCCTCCTCTCATCTTGTTGGTTATTAGATATGTACTTATATTAAGTATTAGAACTATCAAATTAGATTATTTAGTGGTTTTCTTATCTTAATTGAACCCTAACCATTATTTTCACACCATCAAAACAATAAAGGTCATATAATGCATAGAGGAATGAGAAATACTTAAATGAGTGTTAGGAAAGTGTGAAATTGGACACCTTAAACAAAGGTGTACCTTTTATGAAGCTTCAAGTATAAAATAATACTTTTTGTGAATGAGCATGGGGGGTTGAAAGTGGGGTATCCCACTTGTGGGATGTGGGGAGATATCCCCATATAGGGGGTTTGATGGTTGTGTGCTCCAATGAGGGTTTGGGTGAAGTGATCCCAAAAGACACATTTTATACATAATTTAGCACTATAAATCTTGACCATTTAACATTAGGTCACATATCTAATGGTGAATTTTTGTTTTCTTTTTATTGCTATAGAAGACAATCCTATTTTATGAGGGCATTAATTATGACTATGTATTTTGAGAGTTTCATACTTGTTGATTTGCCTATAGATCTTTGTTGGTGATACCAAAATGAGAAATTTTTACTACAAATTAATTAAGGTTAAATGTCAATTTAGTTTAGATAGATATAATTTGTGTAACAAATAACTAAAAGTAGATTGATCCTTTTTTAAAAACATAATAAGCTAAATTGCACGAGGATAAGAATATGTCATATTATAGTAATTATACAATGTCAACCTCTTAGTGTTCAATATGTCATCATTATTTAATCATTTCACTCATTAATTAAGTGAACACATATTCTTGATAATCAGGTAGCTTAGGTGGGATTAAGTTCCCTCTCTATTAGTTTTACATTTATTTAAAAATGAACTTAATACAATTCAATTCCCTACTTATTTGGTACACATAATAGGGAGAATTAATATGGTTAAGTTGCATAAATTCTTTATTGAAAAATTTCAATGACAATTAAGGGGAAATAAGGTTTGAACATTACAATATAAGACAATAGGCTAGATATAATAGTTTTGATAAACAAGAACAAACAAATTTGGGTATATTAATTCATGAGTTTAAAACTTTTTTACATCACGGTATTGTGTGGTGATACATAGTTCTTACATAATAAGAAAGTGGGTAGAAGAATACAAAAATCATCTTATATAATATGGCAATTGTTTATGAGCTAACATTTAAATCAAGCATATACAATAGACAACAAAATTTGCAATATATGACATGAGATATTTTAGAGAGAGCCAAGAATGTCATTAATGTTATGTTTGAATGCATGATAATAAATTCACAGTTCAAAATATTTATCCTATTTTTTACACTTATTTATTGTTACACATATATAATACATATTTAAAGTTAATAAATAATAAACGTATTTCAATAGCAAAGACACTAAAAATTAAATAATAAAAAAAAAGCTATTAGTATAAATTTTTTTAAGAAAGTCTTGTCTTGATTAGAATTAAGATCCTTCCTTCAATTCGTTGGTTATATCATGGATGTTCAAGGGACACATATGTGCAAACATATAGACCATGTTAATGAAAGAATATAATTTTATTTTATTTATTTCTGCAACATAAAATCTTGTGATGAGTTTTTGGCTTCCACAATATCAATCAACTAAAATTGACATCTCTTAACAGTGAAGGCAATAAAATCTTGAATTGTGATAGTTTAATTCAAGAAAATATATATCAATCAATAATATGAGGAACACTTTTATCCAAACTTGTATTTTGTGTTGATGTATTTCTTGAATACGACATCCAGGTAATGAAAGCATTACGGGTCCTCAATGTTGATGACCAGGAAAGACATAATGTTAATATGGAGAAACATTGTGGTAGACACTTTATTAGCATCCACATAAATAAGGGCATGTTCCCATGGGGCTGCTTAGCTAATTTTGGCTAGCAGTCGCTACTCAATAATTTTAGGAATTATTTGTGGAGTAGCTAGCCCCGTGAATATTTATCCTTGCTACTTATTTTTAAGCAAAACATCTTAATTTTTTATTAATAATATTAATATTAATTTATGCACTTAAATTTTGAAAAAACAAAATAGAAATAAAATCTTAAAATAAGAGAGAAAGTAAATTGAGAAGCCAGGTGGGTTTTTTGTTAATAAGTTGTCATTGGTTTTTTCCAGTCCCCCTTTTTCTTCCACAACTTATTTTTAATTTTTAAACAGTAGCTGCTCCACTAAAATAAAGAAAGATTCTAAATTATTTTTTTTCACAATTTTAAAGTTGCATGGGAACATGGATAAAAGTTAAATAACCCAACCATACAATTTTATCCCTTGTAGAAGAAACTAAAATTTTAGCATATGCATCTAATGAGAAGTTTTGTTACTCTTTTTATGTTATGAATGGGAGAGAGATCTATAGGTCACACCTTCAAGTAATAGATATGCCTCATCTCATCCTATACAAGAGACTTGACTTCTTAGTCTTTAAGAAGTACATATGTTCTACACGACGTCAAATCTTCTTTTCATTTGACTGATGTACTTCCTATTGTGTTCTAGTTAGATTCCACAATTACTTGGTATGCCAAAAAGATTATAGTTCTAATTTGTTGTGTATTCTACCTCTTTTCCAAGCTTGGTCCCATCTTTTTTGTTTGATAAAATTTCAGCATCTTTTGAAAAAGACCACCACCATTTTCCTTGGTGGACATATCTAAAGGTGCCTACAAGCTATCAAGTCTTCTTTTCATTTGACTTATGTACTTCTTATCATGTTCTAATTATGGAAATTGATGTTTCAACCTTTTAATTATTGTAGTGGATAAAAATAAGGTTCATAAGTCTAGCTATATAAAGGAGGAAAAAGACCTATTCCACACACATTAAATTAAAAGGAAAATAAACCAAATAGATCCAACCTTGAATCTAGAAGAAAGAGGGCTTAATACAAGTTGGATTCGGTTCCCTTTGTTTAAGTTGAAGATGCAATTTCAATGATAGATCTAGGGAAAATGATGGAAAAATGACACAAAATAATAATAACAATAAGTTCCAAATGTCATGTAGATCTATAAAGTTGGAATTGAGAATAAGGAAAAAATCAGAACTTGTGATTTAAAATTTGGTTTGAAAGTACAAGACCGGGTTGCTTGGAGTGACCTAGTTCTAACAAATCTTTGCCATTTTTTTTTATCGAATAGCAGAACAAAGAATAATGAATGAAGAGGAGGAACTTGTAACTAATGACATACATGTCTTTAACTATCCATATAAAGGAGATTTTCATAGATTTTTAGTCAAAGGATTTGTTCGTTCTCAAAGACAAAAAGTTTCAATGGATACCAAGATCACAGTTGAGTCTAAGAAATGATTCAAAAGCCACATTGCAAGCCAAATCCTAAGAGGGAAATCAAAAAAGATATTTTGACAAATATCTGGATTGAAAGCAAAAGAGAGATGAGAACCATTGCCATCAAATATAGAAGGGCTTCGATTGGGAATTGCTTCACTATCTCAAAATTAGTGTTTTATTCACACATAAATATCTTTGAAAAAGCCAATATCTCCCTTCATTAGTAATAGCCAAAAACATGTTAGGGTTCCCACAGATACTGAGAGGGGGGGTGAATCAGTATCTGACCAGTAATGTAATTTTCTTAAAACTAAATATGTAGAATATAAAGTAACAGTATACCGGTAAGCAAGAATTAATGCAAATAACAGAATCAAAAGCATCCACATGAAAAGAACACCATAACACAAGATGTTTAATGAGGAAACCCGGTGTGGGAAAAACCTCGATGGGTTTTGTGACCCACAATATTCACTTACTGGCCAATAAGAGAATATTACTTACAATAGGGGCCTGCACATGCAGGAAGGCCAACTGCCTAGAGCTCACTACTCAATAAGAAGTCACACTGACTTACAATGAGGATTTACACAAATCCAATATTCTGTACTGCTTTACAATAGGATCTTCAATGCCAGATTTAGTACCGGTTCTTTCTCTATTCTTTACATATACCCTTGACCTACAATTCGCACATTAGGTCTGCTTTATAATTTATTTATTGCTTTCTTTATATATCATACAAATGACTACAATGATCTCCTTTATATACAAGAGTCATTTAACAATTTGCCAAGTTGGCTTACAATGATAAAAAAAATATTACATATCAAAAATCCTATCGGCCTCTGTGTCGATATACATATTTCCTTTTGTGTCGGTGTACATCTTCTGTGCCGGTGCCAGTGTAGACTGATCTTTTGATGCTAGTGCACTATCTTGCCGGTGCCATAGGATTGCATGGTTTCCTATATAATTCTTTGTCGGTATAATGTCTTTGCCGGTGCCATAGGATTGCAAGGTTGCCTGTATAATGCTTTGCCGGTATAATGTCTTTGCCAGTGCCATAGGATTGCAAGGTTGCCATCAATGACAAAACCTTCAATCACGCACAATGTCTCATTAGAGTGTCCATATGCCAACAATCTCCTCCTTTGGCATTGATGGCAACACTCATGAGAAATTTTAAAAAGATATCCAAAAATGTGTATACCAAAAAAATGTTACCAAAAATGTGAGAGCTCCCCCTGAGCATGTGATCCCTATGTTTTGAATTTTCTCATCTACTACTCCCCCTTTGGCATCAATGACAAAGGTTAGTAGATTTTGTAGTTGTACCAATTCATAACCTCAACCTTGTAGTTGGGTAGTTATTATCTAAAGAATATCTCCCAAAACTAAGTTTATACCATCCAAAAACTTCTTGCTCTCCTTTATTGCTATCTCAGTTCTGTATACTATACTGGTGAGATGCTACAAGTGCTCTGGGCGTGTGTCTTGCTACCCTATGTTAGTGCCTCTGAGATTTCCTTACGCAAAGATGCTAAATTGTCCAATCTTGGACTTATTTTAGATCTCAAAAATTTTGCCTTGTTTATTATTTTCTCTTTTTCTCTCTCTAGTTTGAGCAATTCTTCCTCAAAATTTGTTATCTTTTCTTCAAAAACTAATAGTGTATCAGGTGAGTTAACAAAATTATCAGCCAATTTATTAATCTCTTTTTGTACCTTGCTCATCTTTTTGTCTACATCCGAGGTCAAAAGGTTTATCTTACAGGTGTTTTTGTACAGAGTTTTGTATTCTTTCAACAAATTGCACAATTCCGACTGAAGTGTGTCAAATTCCCTGTTACACTTCTTTATTCCTTCCTCAAAGAATTTCTATTTCTCTTTTTCTACACTTTCCTTTACAGTTTCTACCTTTGTTTGCTCAAAATTTCCAGAAATATATTTACAAAGTGTATCCAACTGTCTTAAAGAATCTTTGTTGGCTATATTACAATTGGGAGCTATTAATTTCAAAACTAGAATTGAATCATCTATCGCTTTATAGGCTTGTGAGCTATAATCGGTTATTTTCTTGATAGATTCGAGCAATACCTCTGTTACATTTGATGGTGACCCAATAAACTGAGTGCCGATGGAGGTGGCCATGCTGGTATTGACCTCTGGTAGGTCTATTTGTGTCTCCATCTCTTTAAGCACAGTTTTTCCTGCATCATTTCTTACTGGTGGAGTCTGTTCTAGTGGTTGCTCTGTTTGAGTTCCAGAATCTATCTTTTTCTCTGAATCTGCTACCGGTTGCTCTTTGTTATTAGATTTATCTATGGTATCCTTATCTACCACTATGTTGATTTTTTGAGTATCAACATTCATAGTATATAGGACTTTAGGATTAGGATTATTATCCCCTGTGTCCATGCTCTCAGCTACCAGTTGATCTTCTACAATTGTTTTTACCGATGGAGTATTTAAATGAGGTGGGGATAAGTTGTCTCTAATTTTGATACCTGGCGGTCCACCAACTTTATCTTTCCCTTTGTCCTTTTGATATACCAGAATGGGCTTGGGATTCATATATTCTTCTTGTTTTTCTTTTTCAACCAAGAATCTATCCCAACCATCTTCTATTTCAGTTGAAACTTCAGTAACTCTACCTGCCATTAATGATATTTGCTGGTGTGCAGTGGAAAAGACTATCCAATTGGCCTGAGCTATCAAATCATCAATTTCCTTAGGTGAGTTGACCGGATATACTGCAAGTAATTTTTCTATTTTAATTTTCTTATCTAACTCAATTATTCCTTGCCTTCTAGCCTCAAGTCTTTTATATAATTCATCAAGAATTTCATTTAGGACTTGCATCAAAAGCTTTTTATACATGTCCATGTGTAGTATAACACTTTCCTAAACTTGACCTTTCTCATCTTCTGATAGGGTGTCATAGATTTTCCCTATGTTTTTCAATTTACCTTCCTCTATGATCTCATTCAGCAATATGTCAAAAGGGGCTAAGTCAGTGTCTGTCTTCTTCTTCTTTTTGGGGGTCAGTTTTTTCTTAGGTGTGGCTTTCTTGACTAGAGACCTTACAACTTGTTTCTTTTGTCTTGTCCTTCTAGGTGAAGGAGTGGATACCGGTGAGGGGTCTCTTTTCCTAACAACTCTTTTGAAAGTTGCTAGCATATCTCCTTCTGAGGAGGTATCTACCGGTGATAGATGAGTTTCAAGCTGTTGGACTGCCAACTCTTCTTCTATTATGCCAGTTTGCTTTAATACATCATCTTTTAAGGCTTTTGCTTGCCTGGATCCTTTCCTCACAGATGCCTCAGCTTTCTTTACTCTCTTTTTAGATTGAATTTGACTTTTGATGTGCTTAGCACTACCAAATACTTCTTCCTTTGGTTCATTGGGGGCTTCCAGAAGTGCTTTAGCATAAGTTTCCACTATGTGGTTATCTATTTCATACCCCATCTCTGTAACCCAGATTGTCCTTGGGATGACTGCTTCCATCCAGATCTCATCCTTTTTTATTACAAAACATATATCATCCTTATATTTGTTGACAATTTCCTGTGATAGTCTGATCCTCTTATTCATTCTGAACTTTAGTGCTTTAAAATACTCATGGATGTTCTTTTCTTTGTTTTCGCCCATGTTGTTGAATAAGTCACACAATTGTTTTCCTACCGGTATGTCAAATCCAAAATCCTTGTTGCCTATACCGGGAGCCTGTTTGGTTATATGTAGCATTAAGCATACAAGTAAATTTCCAAATCTAAAGGTTCCTTTCTTATCCTTCTTGATTTTTGCCAAATTGTCAATTAACTCATCTTTTAACCATTCACAGATATCAATTTTCATATTGTCCTTAACCATGTCATAAGCACTCTTTATGCATAAATTGGAAATAGAGTTAAGCCTATTTGCATGAGTTGCTTTGTAACCTAGAATCATGCTAACAAATCTAACATTTGTATCAGTTACATCATTAAGCCTTAATGATCTCTTATCAGATGTTGCACCAGTTAAGTTTGTTACTAGGTCATTGGAGACCTTCTTGGTTTTGTTGGGTCTGGTACCGGTGGAAGGTAACACTGTTACTACTTTCATAGCTACCTTGGTAATTTTATGCACTCAGTCAAGCCAAAAGAATGAGCCATGTACCCTACTAAGAACTATCCTAACCACTTCCTTGGGAAATTCAGGAATGCTGAGGATTTCAGTTAATCCTATGGTTTCAACAATTTTATGTTCAGGCTTCACATTTCCAGCATTGTCACATATAATAGATTTATACATGTCTTTGATTTCTTCATCACCTAATTCCTCTATGTTGCAATGAATATACATTCTAGGGTCTTCTGCATAAACAAAACCCTTTGGAATTTGAGAAAAAGCACCTGTGTTGTCATCTTTCTTAGCTACCTCAGGAACTAGTTGAAACATGGGGCCTAGGTCATTTTATAACCTCGACTACTGTAGGGTTTGCTATGAATTCAGGTGCAGAGGAGGATGCCATGATGATAAATACCTTTTTCTACCTTTGGATGGATTGATTACTGAAGTGCTTTGCCTCTTTGCTCAGAATGCCTTAGCTCGGAAATCTTCGCGCTCTCAAAAAGTTTGAATTCATAGTGAAATGAAATGGAGCCAAAAACCTTATTTTATAAAGTCTTTTCTGCCACCTACCACATTAATTGTTTGTCGATAATGTATTAACTCAACTTCATTTTCCGGTAATGTAGGATTTTTAACTTATTTTCTCTAACTGAGGGAATAATAGCACATGTGTCATTAAATTGCCAAACCCTCAAGATAGTTTTCTTCAATTTGATGAAGAACATCCTGCCAGTGGAGCATTGCTCTGTCCTACTAGTGGAGCATCATATTGTTCTGCTGGTGAAGCATTTGTTGATTCTACCAGTGGAGGAGTAACCCCAATATTTAGATCACCTTTTCTAATCCATTGCTTTGAAAATTCTTGCTTAACCTCTTCAACCTTTTCTTTACCTTTCAAGCTAGTACTTTTATTATCTACCGGTGTACCTTTACTTCTATAGAATTTAGCAATATGACCAATCTTGTTACATGCATAACAAGTTACATTATTTTTCTGAATAGCTT
This sequence comes from Cryptomeria japonica, assembly GCF_030272615.1. Lineage (NCBI taxonomy): Eukaryota > Viridiplantae > Streptophyta > Pinopsida > Cupressales > Cupressaceae > Cryptomeria > Cryptomeria japonica. Next base: position 1,929,414 of record NW_026728840.1, read on the forward strand.
TCCCATAACCTATGTCAGTTTGTGTTCTGCATTTATTTGATAAATGACCAAATCTTCCACAAACATAACATCTTACATTCATTCTACAATTTTCAGAGTTATGACCAATTTTGTTGCATTTGGTGCATTGACCGGTGGGAGGATTGATGTTTTGATAATTCCTAGATCTACATTCATTTGCCCTATGACCATATTTATTATAGTTAAAGCATTTTCCATAGAATTTTTAAGTGTTAGAGGGTCTTACCGGTTTGCTTTGATCCTGGGTATTTGCAGTACCGGAGCTTTCTCCAACTTCAAATCCAACTCCAGAAGTGTCACCTTTGGGTTTTTGATTCTTCAATAAGGTACCAAGTTCTTCTGAGCTTTTCTTGAACTTTTCTTTGTGTTGATTTGCAGTTTCCAATTCCCTTTCCAAGATCTCTTTTTGTCTCATTAGTTCATTCGAGTCATTTTGAGTATGCATCATATCTGTCTTCAACATATCATTTTCATAGCTAAGTCTTGTGTTCTCATTTGCTGCATCACTTAGTGTTCTGGTCAATTCTTCTTCATTCTTCTTCCTGTCCTCAATCTCTTTGCAGAATCTCATAGTCATATCCTGCATGTCATTTTTTGTTGTCATGATCTCTTGTTTCAATTTGCTTATCATATCATTTAGTGATTCCTTTTCATCATTTTCATTTTGCAATTTTCACAAAGTTCTCTTCTCTCATTTCTTGTAACAGTAATATTTTCTTGAAGTGCTTGAATAATGTCCTGAGCTACTTTTAAATCATCTTCTAATTTGATATTTTTCAGCTTTTCTGCATCATAGTCAGTAAGAGCTCCTTCAAGCTACTTCATCAGATTTTCCATCTTTACCGGTGTCAAGATCTTCCTCAAGCTGTTAGGCTTCTGAAAATAGAGGACCAGGACTTGACACCAATTGTTAGGGTTCCCACAGATACTGAGAGGGGGGGGTGAATCAGTATCTGACTGACAATGTAATTTTCTTAAAATTGAATATGCAGAATATAAAGTAACAGTATACCGGTAAGCAAGAATTATTGCAAATAACAGAATCAAAAGCATCCACATGAAAAGAACACCATAACACAAGATGTTTAATGAGGAAACCTGGTGTGGGAAAAACCTCGGTGGGATTTGTGACCCACAATATTCACTTACTGGCCAATAAGAGAATATTACTTACAATAGGGGCCTGCACATGCAAGAAGGCCTGTTGCCTAGAGCTCACTGCTCAATAAGAAGTCACACTGACTTACAATGAGGATTTACACAAATCCAATATTCTGTACTGCTTTACAATAGCATCTTCAATGCCAGATTCAGTACCCATTCTTGCTCTATTCTTTACATATACCCTTGACCTACAATTCGCACATTAGGTCTGCCTTATAATTTATTTATTGCATTCTATATATATCATACAAATTTATACAATGATCTCCTTTATATACAAGAGTCATTTTACAATTTTCAAAGTTGTCTTACAATGATAAACAAAATATTACATATCAAAAATCCTGTCAGCCTCTGTGCTGGTATACATATTTCCTTCTGTGCTGGTGTACATCTTCTGTGTCGGTGTCGGTGTAGATTGATCTTCTGATGCCAGTGCACTATCTTGCTTGTGTTATACTTTGTCGGTATACTATCTTGCCGATGCCATAGGATTTCTAGGTTGCCTGTATAATGCTTTGCCGATAGAATGTCTTTGTCGGTGCCATAGGATTGCAAGGTTGCCTGTATAATGCTTTGCCGGTATAATGTCTTTGCCGGTGCCATTGGATTGCAAGGTTGCCATCAATGACAAAACCTTCAATCACACACAATGTCTCATTGGAGTGTCCATATGCCAACAAAAAATACACCCAAGAACATACTCCTTTATGTTGAGGGCATCCTCTAAGAGCAAGAGATTTTGTTCTATTTTCTATTGGTTGTCTCACATTTCTAATAAGTTGTTGAATAATCAACACTTTTATTTATATTTGAATTTAAATGGTTCAGATTGATCCTAACCAACTATATAGATGTTAAGATAAATGTTATGCCATAAATGATCTGAATTTAATAATTATTCTGTATTTTAGTAAAGTAGTTACTACTTTATATGATTCAATAGTCAAATATACATATCGATATATACCACCTTATAGATAGAGTATATACCAATATCAATACATTTTTATTATCAAATAATTTACATTAATTGATCTAATAGATGTAGGATCAAACATTTTATCTTTTTTAATTCAATAACTACTGGTACCCAAATCAGAATATCTCAAAAGCAAAGTTTTCTATGTAGCCATATTGTATCATATAGAAATATAGTTTAATTTTATATATTTAACATATAATAAAGGTGGATATAGGGTTTTGTATATTATTTGTAAATGATAGTAAAGGAGAAATATTTATGTATGAAGTTCAATATCTAGATTTAGTAATTTTAGAAAAAAGTGTTAGTCGATTTGAAGAAAAAATCAATATATTTTGTATGTTGATTCGGGATCGAATAAAACAAAGATAGAAAATTGGATTGAACTTTTGTTGAATGTCAAAGTAATAGGAGTCAATAGTTATCGACCTCCACAAAAGAAAGAAAAAAGAGGAAATATAAAACAAATCGAGGGAGTTAACTTCAATTCAAAGTGAGAGATTTGTTCTTTTATTAAAAATAATTTCCATTTTCTATCAAAAGGAAATCATCTACTTCAAATTTGTAAAAAAATGTTTTCTCAATTGAGTAAAATTTACTAGTCTTTTAAATGCCATTGAATATTTTTGACATACCAAATTTTTAATACTAGCAATAATACTATATCATTAGGACTCAACTCGATCTTGATACAGTCCAAAATTGTAAGCCAAAAACCATACCACTTTAAATTAGCTGAAATTTTTCTAAGCATTCTAAAAGGTCTAATCATTTCTCTTAATTTGTTATAGTAAGAGGAATTGTATTGCAAAACTTTAATGAGATCTAGAAGTTCCTATTAAACTGAATCAACAATAAGGGAATTATGCAACAAATATAAAAGAAAATCCAATGAAGATACAAATAAAAATATGATATTCCCAAATATTTAGTATATATTTCCATGTATCAAATGACATTGATGCATCCTTTGCCTCAACTACTATTTTATTTATTGATTTCAATAAACTAGAAACATCCAAATGGGATAACAAAAGATTCAATTTTAGGAGAATTTTCTCTCTAAAATCCCATTGTAGAAGTCTCCAAAATTGATGATAAAGTTCCCACAAAAAATTCAAATTGTGATTCCAATTTTGGCTAATATTGTGCAAGATTGCTACCAACTAATCACTCTTATTTATTGGTATTTTTGAAAAAGTAGCTAAAAGCATATTTTTATTATATTTACAACTAGCAATTATAAAAAGAGATCTACCCCTCACATATTAAACCTAATCAATCATAAGAATGAATTCAAGATCTCAATTACATGAGCTAGCAAATTAAAGTGAGCTAGCAATCAATCTTGTATCAAGCATTGGAGAAAAGGGAAGTCAAGATTCAACCATTGGAGATGACATTTATGTTTTATGTTTTATGAAGACTATCCACATGAAAGCCTATTTATTTGTGAAGAAAAATAAAACTACAATAAAGGTATATCATTAGTGTTTCAAATATTTTTAGCCTTTCCCTTAGAAAGAAATCATTTTACTATAGTACCTCATTTACATTTTCAATTCATTTTCATGATTAATTCCATAACCAAGGTTTGACCTAAAGGAAACCCCTACTCCCAATAATTTTCACTATTTCATTGTGTAGGAAAAGGTACAAAGCTATGTTGGAGAGCATCAATAGGATTTGCAGAGACATATAGCTTCACCTATTAATGATGAGAAATTCAGAGGACTGGGGCAACCAACAACATAGTCCGAAAAAATCAAGCCGAACTTTTGAGAATAGATCTTAATCATCTTCTTTTGCTCAAATCTAAGTTGGTGGCTCTGCATGACTATAGCCCATTATTTCTATCAAATTGCTTCAATAATTCACTATTTTTCATAATCTTTAACAATTGAAGTTCAATTCAATTTAGAGAAGAAAGAGCCCCATTTAGAAGGCATATAATTTGATAAGGATCTTGGTCTATCAAGCCTAAATCTATCAATTTTCATCTCTACCCTAATGTAATGATAAATCAGATTATTTAGTGGTTTTATTATCTTAATTTAACCCTAACCATAATTTTCACACCATAACTATAATAAGGTCGTATAATGCATAGAGGAATGAGAAATACTTATATGAGTGCTAGGAGAGTGTGAAATTTGACACCCTAGTCAAAGGTGTACATTTTATGATGCTACAAGTATAAAATATTACTTTTTGTGAATGGGCATGGGGGGCTCAAAGTGGGGTATCCCACTTGTGGGGTATCCCACTTGTGGGATGTGGGGGGATAGCCCCCTATAGAGGGTTTGATGGTTGTGTGCTCCAATGAGGGTTTGGGGAAAGTGCTCCCAAAAGCCACATTTTATATATAATATAGCACTATAAATCTTGACCATTTAGCATTATGTCACATATCTAATGGTGAATATTTTTTTTACTTTTTCTTACTCTAGAAGACAACCCTATTTTATGAGGGCATTAATTACAACTATGTATTTTGAGTGTTTGATACTTGTTGAATTGGCTATACATATTTGTTGGTGATACTCAAATGACAAATTTTTACTGCAAATTAGTTAAAGTTAAATGAAAATTTAGTTTAGATAGATATAATTTATGTAAGAAATAACTAAAAATAGATTGATCTTTTCCAAAAAACCATAATAAGCTAAATTACATGAGGATAAGAATATGTCATATTATCATAATAATACAATGTCAACCTCTTAGCATTCAATATGTCATCATTATTTAATCATTTCATTAATTAATTAAGTGAACACATATTCTTGATAGTCAACTAGCTTAGGTGGGATTAAGTTCCCTCTCTATTGGTTTGACATTTATTTTAAAATGAACATAATACAATTCAATTCCCTACTTATTTCATACACATAATAGGGAGAATTAATATAGTTAAATTCTTTATTGACAAATTTCAATGACAATTTAGGGGAAATGAGGTTTCTACATAACAATATAAGAAAATAGGCTAGATAGAATAGTTTTGATAAACAAGTACAAATAAATTTGGATATATTAATTCACTAGTTTCAAGATTTTTTACATCACACTATTGTGTGGTGAGATATAGTTCCTACATAATTAGAAAGAGTGTAGAAGAATAGAAAAATCATCTTATAGAATATGACAATTCCTTATGAGCTAACACTTAAATCAAGCACATACAATAGACGAAAAAATTTGTAATATATGAGATGAGATATTTTAGAGAATGCCAAGAATGTCATAATGTTATGTTTGAATGTGTGATAATAAATTCACAATTCACAATATTTATCCTAATTTTTACACAATAATCATAAATATTTAAAGTTAATAAATAATAAACGTCTTTCAATAGCAGAAGATAGTAAAAAATAAATAATAATAAAATAAGCTAATTAGTATAAAAAAATTAAGAAAGACTTATCTTGATTAGATTGAAGATTCTTTCTTCAATTCATTGGGTATATCATGGATGTTCAAGGGACACATATGTGCAAACATATAGACCATGTTAATGAAAGAATATAATTTTGTTTGATTTATTTTTGCAACATAAAATCCTATGATGAGTGTTTGCCTTCCAAAATATCAATCAACTGAAATCCAGATCTCTTAACAATGAAGGCAATAAAATCTTGATCTGTGATAGATGGATTAAAGAAAATATATATCAATCAATAATATGAGGAACACTTTTATCCAAACTTTAATTTTGTGTTGATATATTTCTTGAAGATGATATGCGGGTAATGAAAGCACTACGGGTCGTCAATGTCGATGGCCATGAAAGACATAATGTCAATATGGGGAAACATTGTGGTAGGCACTTTATTAGCATCCACATAAAGAAGGGCATGTTCCCATGTGGTTCCTTAGCTAATTTTGGCTAGCAGTCATTGCTCAATATTTTTAGGAATTATTCGTGGAGTAGTTGGCCACATGAATATTTATCTTTGTTGCTTATTTTTAAGCAAAACATTTTAATTTTATATTAATAGTATTAATATTAATTTGTGCACTTAAATTTGAAAAAAAAAAGTATAATTAAAATCTTAAAAAAGAAAGCAAGTTGAGGAGCCACGTGGCATTTTTGTTAATAAGTTGTTACTGGTTTTTTCCAACCCCTTTTCTTCCACAACTTCTTTCTAATTTTTAAACAGTAGCTGCTCCACTAAAATAAAGAAAGATTCCAAATTATTTTTTTTCATGTTATCAATAGAAAAGCGTTCTATAGATCACACCTTCAAGTAATAGATATGCCTAGGCTCATCCTATACAAGAGACTTGACTTCTAAGTCTTTGAGAAGTACATGTGTTCTACACGACATCAAATCTTGTTTTCATTTGACTGATGTACTTCCTGTCGTGTTCTAGTTAGATTCCACAATTACTTGGTATGCCAAAAAGATTACAGTTCTAATTTGTTGTGTATTCTACCTCTTTTCCAAGCTCAGTCCCATCTTTTTTGTTTGATAAAATTTCAGCATCTTTTGAAAAAGACCACCACCATTTTCGTTGGTGGAAATGGAAACGAAATGGTAGTAGAATACCCATGAGCATGTTAAAACTGTAGTCCATCATGCGCTATCAATTCTTCTTTTCGATTGATTGCCTTACTTCCTGTCGTGTTTTGCTTCACATTCCACAATTAATAGAATTTACTTCTTTCTTTTCGTTTGATATGTGGACTCTCATTTCTTCTTTTTCATTATAATTTGCTTTGTATTCTTTTTCTTTCCACGCTTGGTCCCATCTTCAGTGAATTTGCTCTGCATTCTTTTTCTTTTCCACGCTTGGTCCCATCTCCATGTTTTTTGGTCGATTGAACACTCTGTTGTTTGATGGAGTTTCAACATCATTTTCCTCGATCTGCACAGAAATGGAAAATGGGTAGAATAAACAACAAATTGCAACTGTGGGGTGTGAGTATCATCAATAATTGTGGTGTTCACTTTAGTAATTGTGGAATTTGGACCAGAACATGGGTTGACAGTGCAGAGATGACTATCACCCCTGCTTATCATGTTCTAGTTAGATTCCACAATTACTTGGTATGCCAAAAAGATTACAGTTCTAATTTGTTGCATATTCTACCTCTTTTCCAAGCTCGGTCCCATCTTTTTTGTTTGATAAAATTTCAACATCTTTTGAAAAACACCACCACCATTTTCATTGGTGGAAATGGAAACCAAATGGTAGTAGAATACCCATGAGAATGTTAAAACTATAGTCCATCATGTGCTATCAATTCTTCTTTTTGACTGATTGCCTTACTTCCTGTCATGTTCTACTTCACATTCCACAATTAATAGAATTTACTTCTTTCTTTTCGTTTGATCTGCGGACTCTCAATTCTTCTTTTTCGTTATAATTTGCTTTGTATTCTTTTTCTTTCCACACTTGGTCCCATCTTCAGTGAATTTGCTCTGCATTCTTTTTCTTTTCCATGCTTGGTCCCTTCTCCATGTTTTCTGGTCGATTGAACACTCTGTTGTTTGATGGAGTTTCAACATCATTTTCCTCGGTCTGCATGGAAATGGAAAATGGGTAGAATAAATAGCAAATTGCAACTGTGGGGTGTGAGTATCATCAATAATTGTGGTGTTCACTTTAGTAATTGTGGAATTTGGACCAGAACATGGGTTGACAGTGCAGAGACGACTATCAGCCCTACTTATCGTGTTCTAGTTAGATTCCATAATTACTTGGTATGCCAAAAAGATTACAGTTCTAATTTGTTGCATATTCTACCTCTTTTCCAAGCTCAGTCCCATCTTTTTTGTTTGATAAAATTTCAGCATCTTTTGAAAAAGACCACCACCATTTTCGTTGGTGGAAATGGAAATGAAATGGTAGTAGAATACCCATGAGCATGTTAAAACTGTAGTCCATCATGTGCTATCAATTCTTCTTTTCGATTGATTGCCTTACTTCCTATCGTGTTCTACTTCACATTCCACAATTAATAGAATTTACTTCTTTCTTTTCATTTGATCTACAGACTCTCAATTCTTCTTTTTCATTATAATTTGCTTTGTATTCTTTTTCTTTCCACACTTGGTACCATCTTTGGTGAATTTTCTTTGCATTCTTTTGCTTTTCCCATCTCCATCTTTTCTGGTCGATTGAACACTTTGTCCGGCTCCACCTCTTTTGTTTGATGGATTTTCAACATCTTTAAAAGAAGTACCAATCATTTTCCCCGGTCTACACAGAAATGGAAAATGAGTAGAATAAATAGCAAATTGCAACTGTGCGGTGTGAGTATCATCAATAATTTCGGTGTTCACTTTAGTAATTGTGGAATCTGGACCAGAACATGGCTTGACAGCATAGAAACCATTTTAAATATTCACCCCTGCTTATCTTTGTCGTAAAAAATCCAAAACTGCAACTGGGCCACCTGCTATCTCTGTCCACCCAGTGAAAATTTCTAAAGGGTTATAAAAAGGCAAGGAATTAAGCATTCATCAAGAAGTCAAGTCAAGTTCAAGCATTCATGATCAACCTTTTATGAAGACACTCTACATTGCATTCTAAACCCATGTGTGAGGATTTAAACAAACTTCATCAAGGTATCAAGTTCAATTTTAAGCATTTTCAAATCAAATCTATTATTTCTCTCAAAAGGAAAGCATTCCATTTCAATTCTACTTCAATTCTACTTCAATTCCATTTCAATTATCATTTCAATTTCAAGATTATTTCCTAGATGAGTGTTAGACCTAAAGCGAACCCTCATCAATAAACCTATTTTCTTCAATCTGTGTGAAAGAAATTATCTCATGATTTGTGAAAGAGGAATCCAATAGTGTAGACAATGACAATTAGATTCAACTTTTGAAGGCATGAAAAGAAGAGGACTAGGATGGTCAACCCCCCTCGGTCCTAGGAATATTTGACAATTTTCTAAAATTGGATTATTTGTGTTATCTTGATGCAAATAATGTCAAGTTTATTTGCCCTCGATATTTAGAAGACCAGGATGGTTGAACCCCCTAAACCCAACAACTCTACCTAAAATTATTGTGACATGTTCTAATATTTTTTCCATCATCTGATATATGTTTATTACTCTGCATGATATTTTGAACGTTCTATTATCATTACTTTATGTTAATTTGTCATAGTTTGTCCTAGATCTAGCATTGTAATTTAATTCTAATTTGAATATAAGTTCAATTAAATGCTCAAGAGGGAAAACTAAATCTAATAAGCACCCAACCTTGTTCTCTAAAGAATTGAGATGGGGTCTATTGGTTTTAATGTCTCTTTTAAATGTGAAGGCATGCAAAATTAGTGTTTTACATAGTTAAGTTGGTGTAACTCTATTTTTCACCAAATTTACATTTTTGTGTCTTATATTTTGGTGAACAAAACATTGTTACATTTGTAATATTTCAAACTTGTAGTCTAAAATCTTATTTTTATGCATTTAATCACTCATGTATGCACTTATATATCATAGAGGCACTTAATGCAGAGAAGTTTAAAGGTCAATTTACAAAACCTTAATTTATTCTCCTAAAATTGACTTGTGGGTTGCATAATTTTTTACTTATATGGCTAGATCTGATTCATATGGCATGTTATTTTTAGATTTAGAAGCATCTAGTGTTCAATTTAATAACTCACAAGTCTTCGTTCATAGGTTAATCAATCATTTTACAAAGAAACTAAAATTAATCATACATATAACTTGCGTTGTAAAAAATTTTGTGATTTCAAATATTTGTATTCAATATTTCCTCCTTGTGTATGAGTTTTGTTACCCTTAGTCCTACATCCAATATTATAGCAAGAAGAAGTTATGGAATTAATGCTTCACAAAGTTTAAATACCAAGGATATGGAGCTCGAGTGGAATAACCTATATCATTTTACTATTGTTACTTCTTCTAATCTGATAAATGACATACCTAACATCATGGTGCCCCATTCACCTCACACTTCTCATGATAAGGATGTTGACTCTGTAACTAAGGTTACTACTAATTAATTATGGAAGCTTAACCATGAGTTGGAAAGGCTTCAATGACAGATGGGTCAAGAACACCTGAATAGTGAGTAAATAGCCTTGATTGAAGGATTGAAGATAGTGGTTCAAAGTGATCTGATAGGTGTGGAAGTGTTGCATGGAATTGCTCATATTATTGATACTGATATTACCCCTATAAATAGTTGTGTGAAAGCTCTTGGTTACTCTCATCATACTAGTCAAGTTGAGCATTCTATTCCTATACCTACATCCTTGCCTACTCTTCCTACATATACATTACAAAATAAACCTTTGTCCAAATTAGAATTACTGTAACTTCAAAAATTAACTAAAAAAAGTATATGTAACAAAAAATATATAAAAATATACATCCACTAGATATTAGTGTAAAAAATCTATATTTTAAAAATTAGAATTTCCTTCTTGCTATAAAAAATGTTATGCACCATAGAATAAATGTCAATTGTATAAAAATATAATGAGTGCAAATATCAAGTTATTAAAAGATATATATATATATATAGAAACATCTAGTGTTCAATTTAATAACTCAAAAGTCTTCGTTCACAGGTTAATCAATCATTTTACAAAGAAACTACAATTACTCATACATATAACTTGCGTTGTAAAAAAAATTGTGATTTCAAATATTTGTATTCAATATTTCCTCCTTGTGCATGAGTTTCGTTACCCATAGTCCTACATCCAATATTATAGCAAGAAGAAGTTATGGAATTAATGCTTCACAAAGTTTAAATACCAAGGATATGGAGCTCGAGTGGAACAACCTATTCCATTTTACTATTGTTACTTCTTCTAATCTGATAAATGACATACCTAACATCATGGTGCCCCATTCACCTCACACTTCTCATGATAAGGATGTTGACTCTGTAATTAAGGTTACTACTAATTAATTATGGAAGCTTAACCATGAGTTGGAAAGGCTTCAATGATAGATGGGTTGAGAACACCCGAATAGTGAGTAAATAGCCTTGATTGAAGGATTGAAGATAGTGGTTCAAAGTGATATGATAGGTGTGGAAGTGTTGCATGGAATTGCTCATATTGTTGATACTAATATTACGCCTATAAATAGTTGTGTGAAAGCTCTTGGTTACTCTCATCCTACCAGTCAAGTTGAGCATTCTATTCCTATACCTACATCCTTGCCTACTCTTCCTACATATGCATTACAAAATAAACCTTTGTCCAGATTAGAATTACTATAACTTCAAAAATTAACAAAAAAAAGTATATGTAACAAAAAAAAATATAAAAAAATACATCCACTAGATATTAGTGTGAAAAATCTATATTTTAAAAATTAGAATTTCCTTCTTGCTATAAAAAATGTTATGCACCATAGAATAAATGTCAATTGTATAAAAATCTAACTAGTGCAAATATCAAGTTATTACAAGTTATTATATATATAGACACACACACACATGTATATATATACATATATATACATATACATATACATATACATATATATACATATATATACATATACATATACATATACACATATATGTATACATATATATATATATATATATATATACATATATATATATATATATATGTATGCATATATCTCTGTGTGTCTATACATATGTATACACATATATATGTGTGTACACATATGTATATGTGTATATATATGTATACACATATATGTACATGTATACATACACACACACACACACACACACACACACAATCTATATGATACATATCACAAGTCAGTAGTTTACTCTATCTTAAAACTCTTAATTGTTTAGCTACTATAAGTGTTGGAGAGTAAACTTCTAGTGGAAAATGCTAATTTCAATGTGAAGTTTGGCCAAAAAGTGTAACCCGGTATTTTGGTATTACTCTTCAAGAGTATGAACATAGGCTTATACTCCCGCTAAAGTAATTGCTAGATTTAGCATCAGACATTTATCACAATTAAATTTTATCCTCACATAGGCCTCACTTATGTGTTCCAGCCATCCATGCCCTGACCTTGCTTTGATTTTGCTCAAACAAACCCAAAATCAACACTTTTAGCACCTTGGTTTGACCCTATTCAAATTTAGTCCTGATTGGTAAGACCAAAATGCCCTAGTCCATGGACGAGAACACCCCTAACACCATGGTCCTCCTAGAAGGGGCATAAATATGGACCCCACAATGGTAATATTTTGGAGGTAGGAAAACTTTCTCCATGTTCGCCTACTTTGAGATTTGAAACACATTTGGTGTGATTACATATAAAAGAAATCCTAATCCTGTCATTTTGATATATTGCACCATTTTAGAAAATTCAATCCTTTTAATAAAATTCAAGTGCACAAGTAATCAAGCATCATCAAGACAGTGAAGATGAGGTCAAGTTCAAATTTAAAGAATTCAAGATGATATCCGTGATCAATAAATTATGAAGACATTCTGCATGACATCATTTACCTTTGCATGAAGAATTCAAAGCTAGATTCATCAAGATATCAAGTTCTAGAAAGCATTTCAATGCTTGAAATCTAGTGTTACCCTCAAAAGGTAAGCTTTCCAATTTAGTCAATTCCATTAAAATTTCAAAATTCAATTTCAATTTGAATTTAACGATTAATTTTAAATTAGAGGTTTGGACTAGGAAAAGCCCTATCAAGAAAACCATTTGCATTATTGTTGTGTGCAAGTGATAGATAAAAAAACAACAAATAAAGAATCTAGTAGAGAATATGAGGGCGATCATATTTGATGTTTTCAAGAGAATAAAGTGGAGGATCGGGTCACTGTGGGCATCTTGGTCCCATTAAGTTTTGACAAACTTTTAGGAATATATTCTAAGTGACATTATAATTGTAAATGTTTTATGTTTGTTTGCATCTAACAGCTAGAGGATAGGGTCACCCTAACCATCATGGTCTTGTACTTTCAGGCTGAATTTTCTGACATAAATGCCTCTATTCTTTCTCAAATCTAGTGTTATGACCACATACAATATTTATATCATTTTGTTCATGCTATTTTATGTCAATTTTCTATCATTTTTCTTAGATCTAATATTTTATTTCAATAATACACATTCGACTTCATTTTTTTAAATAGGAGGCAAATCTAATCTACATTATGTTTAATGTAGAACACAAGATGTCGCTAAGAGGGGGGGTGAATTAGTGGTTTTCAATAATCTGAACCATTTATACCTGAATATGTATACCAGTTAGAATTTCAAACACTAAGTGAATATACCAGTGAGATAGGGGAAGAGATCAGAATGCAAGCACACATAATGACACATCACACAACACCGGATATATGAGGAAAACCCAATGTGGGAAAAACCTCAGTGATAAATACTGTTGGAGTCTACTGCTCCAATCCAACCTCACAATAAAATAACACTATTACAACATTTAGGGCACCAACCCAATGAGCACCAACCCAAGGAACACCAACCCCTAAATATTTATGGGCACCAACTCTTGCATTGAGCACCCACTCAGTGAAATACAATGAGATAAAAAATCATTACCGTGAAAGCACCTTGTTAAAAATGATTTTTGTAACACCTATTCAACTTCTCTATATCGGTTCAACTCTCCTCTCTTGATTCAACCCTTCTCTGTCAGATCTTAGTCCTCTATGTCCAATTTCTCTTCTACTCTACTTCTGCCTTGCTGGATTGTTGGCATTTTGATGATGTTTTGATTGTCATTGATGGACACACACTTTCTTGATGTATGAGTTATACCCAATTGGTATTGTGTATCATTGAATGTGTAGTCATTAGACTATCAATATTTTGCAGAAGAAGGTTTACTAGCCACAGATTGACTAAAGTGGTATGAAGACCTCAAGCGGTTTGAGGATCCCAAGTGGTATGAATATCCCAAGTAGTATGAGGATCTCAAGTGGTATGAAGCACCCAAGTGGTAGTTAACTTTTGATCAGAACACTACGATCTTCTAGTCTTCATTTGTGACAACTGCTAATCGGTATATTGTATTAACCGGTATTTATCTGTGATGAGTTACCAATCGGTATTACTTTAATGTGTGATGAGTTATCATCCACCGACACTTTGGCGGTGTGCTTGTGTCGTGTTACCAAATGTGTCTAGATACATTGTACCTAGGAACTTGTAGTCTAATCCTATTGGACTGACATGATATCAGATTCCTTTATAAGGACATCATGTCTAGGGTTTTGCATGTGTGAGATGTGTGTGATATAGAATAGAAAAGTTTATGTGCAATTTTTGAAGAAGAAGATTAGGTCTATGTGAAGAGATAGAGTGTGGAGATTTTGAAGACTAAAGTAATGTTGAAATGCATTAACAAGGAGCTATCAAGGATCTAATTACGCATACTGCGCTATTATCTAGATCATTCACTTGTTGATTACTCACATCTTCGACAAGTTTAGAGCCCTTAACCGAGTAGGCTCAGCAAAGCCTTTGTAAATCCTCTAACAAGGTGGTTCACAACTATGGATCTTAAATCCTCTAAATGGATAGTCTTTAACCGGACTTATCTCCTAATAGAGATCTAGATTCCTACCAAGATCTGTTTTGGTGAAGAACATTGTATGACCTTAACCGGTTTGGTTACTATTCTGTAGATAGTTACTTGTGAGTTTCTACTCACCATGATTTTTCCCATTTGGGTTTCCACATCAAATATCTTGTGTTATGGTGATTCTTCTCTTGTGGGTGAATGCTTTATTTTCTATTTGGTTTGCATTTATCTTAACTGGTTTATTAGTGAATCTGCTGCACCGATTATCTGCTAAACTGTTTAAAAGTTTGTTTACAATATTTTTTTCTATACTAATTCACCCCCCCCCCTCTTAGTATTCATCAATTGGTATCAGAGCCAACCTTTCTATGAGTCTAACCACTTGGAAGGAGATATGAGGGAATACAGAGTGAGGGAACTTACTCATCATCTCACTCAGACTGAGAGAGCCTATGATGAACTCAAAGTCAAGTATAAAGCCTCTTTGGCCAAGAGAAGAGAGCATGCTGAGAAACTAATGGAACTTACTAGAAATAGCTCTTCTGATGAAGCCAACATGGATGCTCTAGTTGAAGAAGTTGAAAAAGTAAATGAATCTAAAGTCAATCTGAGAAGGGAGTTGGTAGGAATGACTATCAGAATGAGTTAGAAGCTAGAGAACAGAAGGAAAGCTGAAGATCTGGTAAAACACAAAGATCATGAGATCTCCAAGTTGAAGCAAGAAATCTGTACCCTTACCACTCATCTCTAGGAGAGTAAAGTGGAAAAAGAAGAAATACAAGGTGAACTAAACATGGCTATTTCTAAGAATGCAACCTTGATGGAGTCCAATGCTTCTATTTCCAAGGAACTTACTAAGTCAAAGTAGATACTTGCCAACTTCAATAAGAGCACTGCTAAGATAGAGCAAAAGCTAAAATCAGCAAAGCTAGTAAAGGATACCACTAGACTTGGTTTCTTTGGGTATGAGGAAGGTGAGACCTCTGGAACAAAAGTTGAAACATCAAAGAAGAAACCGACATCCAAGGATAAAGGTAAGCAAAAATTTAAACCTGTTTTCTTTAATTGTCTCAAAGGACATACTGTCAATGTGTGTAGAAGCAAGGCCTACAACAATTTTCCTTATTTTCAAAACAATATGCCTAGATCCAATATATTCAATGGAAACTGTTATGCATGCAACAAGTTTGGGCATAGAGCATTTGAATGTAGGTTAGTTTTGTACAACACTGGGAAACATCCTCTAAGGACTCAAGGAGTTATCTCTGAACTTCCAACAAATTGGAATCCCGACCGGTACAATACCTATGACCATTGGTTAGTCGGTTATCAAGCGGCAACTAGCTGGAGAGTAACTTGTTTGATCTGTCATGGTAGCGGTCACACTACTGCAACATGCATAAGGAAGAATGGAAGTATGAATAACAGACCATGGAGAACACCTGGAATGGTATGCTATGATTGCAACAAACTGGGACACACTTCCAGAACTTGTAGACTGAGAAAGAACCTATCGGATGATATACCGATCACTCCAGAAGGGAAGATTGATGTTGAAACCATTCAGGTAAAAATAAATAAAACTCAAAAAAAGAAATCAAAAGAAGCGTCACAGGATGAACCTGCTTCTACACCTAGTGTGGAAGTCTCTGAACTAGCAAACTGAGCTTCAGAAAAGCTTAGGGGGAACATATCGATGAAATATTTTGAACCCCCGGTTTATATCGGTAAAGACCCTTACCAGTATGTGTTACCTGTTAGTTGACAAAATATCTGAAGTGGTAAAAGGAAAAATTAGGGTTTGTACCCTATCAGTGATGCATTTATTATGGTTGGTGAGAGTTTCTGTAAAAAGGGATTTTTGTTGTCATTTTCACTTATCTGTTTTCGAGAAAAGAATTTTCAAGTGCAGAGCAACCAGAGTGATTTGTTTAGCAGTTGAGGAAATCTTGTGTGAAATCTTGCAATCATCTACAAGCAAGCAGTGAAGAACTCTAAGCAATGAACTAGCAGCCGAAGTGGTGTTTTGTGCACGACATTGGAAAACCTAAATTTTAGATTGTGAAGGGATTTTCCGAAATTCTTTCTTATCATTGGATTATGGCTTCTGCATCGCATTCTAGTTCTAGTGCACCTGTAGATACAACTGAATTTCTTCAAAAGAAAATGAGATACAATGCCCTATCTCAAATTCCCATCAGAGTTATTGTCGAGGGAGATATTTCAGGGTATATAGATTGTAAGTTGGAAGACCTAGGATCCCTGGTGATTCATTCCCAACTAAGTATGTTCTATGGAGATGATAAGAAGATCAAACCTGAGTATAGCATACTTGAGAAGATTATACTACACAATGCAGTATATTTTCTGGAAGAGTTTATAGAAGAACATATTCGCATCATCCTCAGTAGAGTGCATGGTGACAAGATGTATCTCGAACGGCCCGATAACATCACACTAGAAGCGATTCATGTCGTTACCAGATTCTGCAATGTTGGTGAAGTATCATCTCTATGGAAGGTCACCAAAACCAAAATGACAGAGCTCACCAGTTCTGTGAGTGACCAACGAGCAATGACCGTCAACACCATTTTTGATGATCTAGTAAAATATGCTTGCATGGTGGTTGGTTACAAGATATTTTATGCCAGTAGAATGAATTATGTCCCTGCTGCTGTGGTGAATGTTGCTTATAGGATGATCAAGGAAGACACTACATTTGACCTATGTACCTGGCTTCAGAAGCAATTGTTGTTGAATCTAAAGTCCATCAAATAGGACAATTCACTGAGGTTTAGGTTTGGCCAACTTCTAGTTAGTTTATTCTTCTATTTTCAAGGTTATTTTCCTGGAGTAGGTGATGTTCAATGGTCTACTAACCTATTGGTTTCCAGACAGATTAAGGAGAGTCTACAAGTAGTGGGAACTAGATGTCCTAAGGTTCTAGATAAGTATTTTGATGAATTCAAACAAAAAATAAACTAGAGAATGAGGATATCTGATGATATAGTGAAGAAGTATGAAGATGACATATGCTTCACAATAAGGATAGATGACTGCATAATGGAAGCAGTGGAACCTAGAAAGGAAGTAGTTGAAGCTATGGGGTATGAAGTGGTGAATGACATATTGATCGGGTATGCCTCTACCCTACTTGCCTCACCACTGGATGCAAATAAAAAGAGAACTGGTACATACTTGGAGAGGGTCACACTGATTGAGGAACCTAAGTAGAAAAAGGGTAAAGCAGTGCCATCGGTATCAACACCGGTTACATCTTCTAGTCCAAAAGTAACCAAGCGGTCACCAACCAAAAAGAAACCTGAGATTATTCTGGCAAACGTATTCGAGAGGAAACGCAAATCTAGGAATCACTCACCAGAGTCAGAGGACACTGAAGCGAAAAGTGAAATAAAGAAGTCAAAGCAATCAAGAAAAAAGGCGAAGTCTACTGGTAATGTACCAGCAACTTCTACACTGGTAACTATAGATATTACCTCTTGTAAGCCAATGACACATTATTAAAGGACAATAAAGAATATTAGGAGGAAATTGATTGATGATTTAAAGGAATATTTTGATGACTTTAATGATAGTGAGAAAGAAGAGGTAGAATAGGAGGTCATTAAATACTTATATATTAATGATCAGTCACCATCTGAGATTAAAACAGTTACTCCAAATTCTTTGTATAATTCTTTGGATAATAAATGGCGCATTGCCATTGAAAGAGAACAAGAGATCAAGGAGAAAATTTTTGCACAATACTTTCCAAATGCTTCAAATTCTGAATTATTTGAGATTATGGATAAGAACAAAGGCATCTTCTTCATGAGAAGGAGACGACTTAGGCTACTAGAAGGTAAAACTTCTGAAGTAGAAAAGGACACACATATACATGTTAAAGCTATTGTCAAAATGCACGAAGTAGTTGAAGCCGCTAAGAAGGTTGATCAAGTACCTAACCTATCCTCAGGAAAACGGGATGAGGTATTTGACAGTCAAGGTGAAAGAGTGATAGAACAAATTGATACTATTGATGTTGATGCATTAGATATTGAGGATGTCACTCCTAACAAAGAACTAGCTGAGAAAGAGAAACAGGACAAAGAGAAAGCGGAGAAAGAACATGAGAAAAAAGCAAGGCAAGAAGAAGATAAGAGAAAAGAGGAAGAGAAAAAGAAAGAAGAAGATAAGAGAAAAGAGGAAGAGAAAAAGAAAGAAGAAGATAAGAGAAAGGAAGAAGAGAAGAAGAAAGAGGAAGATAAGAGACAAGAGGAAGAGAAGAAGAAAGAAGAAGACAAGAGGAAGGAAGAAGAAAGGAAGGAGGAAGAGAAGAAAAAGCAGGAAGAGGATAAGAAGAAGGAAGAAATGGAGAAGAAACAAAAAGAGGAGAAAAATAAAGAGTTAGAGAAGAAAGAAGAAGAAAAGAAAAGAGTGGAAGAGGAGAAGGAAGCAGAGAAGAGGAAACAAGCAGAGATCAAAATGAAAGAAGGAGGATAGACTCCTAAGGCAACCGGTGATCAAACCAAATAGGTTGATACCACCAGTCCTATTAATCTAACTCTTGCAAGTCTAACTCAATCTATGGATTTGTCTGAGCTGCTATGAAGCATCAAATTTGCACAAGAGAGACTAGAAGAATTGTAGAGGAAGAAAGAATAGGATGTCATACATATTGTTGTTGACACCCTTACCAGTCTAATTCCCAGTAATAACCTCCCTAGTACCGATTCCTCTCTATCCAAGCTCAAACTTCTCTATACCATAGTGGAGGACCAGGTACAATTCTTGGAAGATGTTTCTCAAGCAACTACAAAGAAGAAGCATGAAAAGGCACTCAATATTGCCTTATTCAAGCAAATGAATGAACTAAGGACACAACTACTGAAGCAACAGAATGATATTAGTATTGCTATGGGTGAGGGTAAATTACTTCTGAGAAAAATCTGCCAACCCCATCTATTTTGTGATGATGTGCTCAAATAGAAAGCTCAACTCCAATCACAGTTACAAGAATATATCAGGAACTTCAAGATACCCTATGATTTATTCATTGTCTATGGACAAACTGTTCATCATTTTTAGCATCAGACTGCCAAGATGGACTTAGAGATCAGCAACTGGACTCAAGACTTGCAAGAGCTTCAACTACTCTTATTGTCAAAACTACATGTTCTTCAGAGATGTTTCCTCAACTTCGAAGCTATCATGGTAACTCAAGAGATGAGTACCATCGATGTAATGGAAGAACTAGAATTCCCAATGAAGACTGAAAGTGAGGTTGCTACCTCATTACTTGAGTCATGGACATTGGACATGAAAAATTTTGTGCAAAACTTTAAATCTATTTTTGAGAAATTTCATTCCTTATTGTCATGAACTTCTACTCTATTTTTATATAAGAAAAAGGGGTTAATTTTCATTACTTTGTCATTGTTGGCAAAGGGGGAGTAGTATACATTAAAAACAATTTGTGAATGTTACCGTTTCATGCACTTACTTGTAATTTTTGCAAAGGTAGGAGTATATATACTTAGGGGGAGTAATTTTGATTATAGCATCTTTTTTTGTTATTGTTGTAAAAACACTTAGATGTCAAAATTTTCCTAAGTGTTGCCATCAATGCCAAAAGGGGAGATTGTTGGCATTTTGATGATGTTTTAATTGTCAATGATGAACACACACTTTCTTGATGTATGAGTTATGCCCAACCGGTATTGTGTATCATTGAATGTGTAGTTCTTAGACTATCAGTATTTTGTAGAAGAAGGTTTATCGGTCATAGATTGATTGAAGCAGTATGAAGACATCAAGTGGTTCGAGGATCCCAAGTGCTATGAAGATCCCAAGCGGTATGAGGATCTCAAGTGGTACGAAGGACCCAAGCGGTAGTTAACTTTTGATTGGAACACTACGATCTTCCAGTCTTCATTTGTGACAACCGGTAAATGGTATTTGTATTAACCAATATTTATCTGTGATGAGTTATCAACCAGTATTACTGTAATGTGTGATGAGTTATCATCCACCGACACTTTGGCAGTGTGTTTGTGTCATGTTACCAAATGTGTCTAGATGCCCTGTACCTAGGAACTTGTAGTCTAATCCTATTGGACCAACATGAAATCAGATTCCTTTATAAGGACATCAAGTCTAGGGTTTTGCATGTGTGAGATGTGTGTGATATAGAATAGAAAAGGTTATGTGCGATTTTTGAAGAAGAAGATTAGGTCTGTGTGAAGAGATAGAGTGTGGAGATTTTGAAGACTAAAGTAATGCTGAAATGCATTAACAAGGAGCTATCAATGATCCAATTAAGCATACTGTGCTATTATCTAGATCATTCACTTGTTGATTACTCACACCTTCGACAAGTTTAGAGCCCTTAACCGGGTAGGCTCAACAAAGCCTTTGTAAATCTTCTAAAAAGGTGGTTCACAACTATGGATCTTAAATCCTCCAAACAAGTAGTCTTTAACTAGATTTATCTCCTAACAGAGATCTAGATTCCTAATAGGATCTATTCTAGTGAAGAACATTGTATGACCTTAACCGGTCTGGTTACTATTTTGCAGATAGTTACTTGTGATTTTCTGCTCACCATGGTTTTTCCCATTTGGGTTTCCACGTCAAATATATTTTGTTATGGTGATTGTTCTCTTATGGGTGAATGCTCTATTTTCTATTTGGTTTGCATTTATCTTAACTGGTTTATTAGTGAATTTTCTACACCGGTTATCTGCTAAACTATTTAAAATTTTGTTTACAATATTTTTTGGCATACTAATTCACCCCCCCCTCTTAGTATTCATCATGGTTCACCACTCACACTCTCTCTACTTTCCTTCACTTTCTACTTCTACCTTACTGGTTCATCCACTTTTGATTCATACAACTGTTATATTCAATAATAATTTAATCATTTCCTTAACTTTATCGGCTAAACCCCTCTTACCGGTTACCTTTCCTACAGGTTCTCCTTCTGATACTCAGTTGCTTCACTCTTCTCAGTCTGATCAACTCTCTGTTCGCACAAGCTCACTCTTCTCTGGCAACTGGCATCCTCAACTTTAATCTTCTGTCTTCATTTTATCTTTTTGTTTTCCCACCAAAACATAAATTCAACTTTGGCGCGCTAGGGTTTATTCTACCAACCACAAACTATATCAGATCCAATCAGCTCTTGTTTTAGAGATGAACAACATGTGACAAATCATGCAAGAGCACCATTACTTACCCTTTCAGTACATGTTTGCTAAACTTGGCAGCCTACAACCTATTTATCAGCCTTTCTTTTTTGTCAATCACCATAAATGAACTCATGGTTCCCTTCACCAAATAAGATCTGCACCTGGATATCCTACATTGATCAACTCACTAAGAGTCATCCTTCAATCTTCTTCAAGCCACAATCCTCTTCATTCAACCCATGATTTTCACAATCTTCATTTAATGCTGACATAGTTGGCAACTACCTCACCATCGCACCATTCATCTACCAATACACATATGCCACCTGGATTCTTCTTGTCATCTCTATTGACATCCATCTCAATTCATTGTGTCGGTTCAAGCTTAGGAACTAACCAAATATACAACCAATGTTTAGCTACCAGTTATGCAATAATTGGTTATCCTTCAAGCCATTCTCTTCTCAGTTCAACCGGTTAGGTCATGCTGACTTGGATTGCTCTTGGTTCTGTGTTCACACTCTATATGATCCGACAATCATTCATTCTATTAGTTTGTCTTTTTCTTGTTCATACATGCTCACCGGTGGATCTCCTTTTGGGTAACAATCTCTTGTTTGCATACTAGTAATCTCCATGACACCACCATGCCAACAATTTCACACTAGCACACCTTAATCTCCATCTGCATCCTGACTGAGATCATTATCCTAGAATCAAACCATGTCTACAATTGCTAATCCTTTCCTTTCTTCTACATTATCCCAAGCATCATCTCAATCGATTTTCCAAAGTGACAAACTCATCACAACTTACTCTCCCTCTTCTATCCTAGTAGCTCATCATGCCTTCTCTTGTTGATCTGGTGCATATCTTCGATTTCATATACCGAAGGCTTCCTCATGATTCATTTAGGTCATCTGGTATAAGCCTTCAGTCACCTGCCTTTAACTTATTTGTCTTATCCTAGAGGGTTATGATGTATTCCATGCATGTTGTGAGATAAGCTAAGTATTACCACTAACTGGTGGGAGTAGATAGATAGTTGCACTCAATCTGCCAACACCTGGTGGGAATGGATCTCGGTTTCTCATTCTTCTTCTAGCATTTCACTAATATGACTTCACTGAAACTGAGTAAACATATCTTCAACCAAAACACATAAATGAGTAGACTTCCATTTTCTTTCCTTACTATCTGCCAATCCTCTCTTCATCCAATGACAACATCTTCATCTGGTGGGAATCCTGCTGAATGTCATCAATCAAACTACATACTGATTGCCTGCCCTTCTTCGTTATTTCAACCTTGCTTTCTTACTAGTCACATGCTTACCGGTCAATATTTCATACCTACCAGTAACATGCTATACTGGTTGACATCAATGACCACACAATGCCCATCTATTTCAAACTTAAAGAGGATATTGGATTAATAAAATTTATCTCACCTTTAAATTTTCTTTGTTAAAAGTGGATTGATTTTCTAGTTTACATAGCTTAACTTATGAAACCATATTTTCTACTAATACACTTGGGATAAGACCTTTAAGGGTTGGTGCATTTTTAGGCTTTGCATGGATGATCATATCGTATACCTTTAAGTTAGGATCTCTTGGAGGACAAAGTTCTTCTTGGTTCAGAGATGTTGCAGGATATGGAGTAGTAGGTGACATGTATTAGAGAGCATGTTTTGGTTGTATAGGACAGGTAGAATAAGTATGAAGATGCTTGTCATGTGGATTGATAGTTGAGTGGGTGACAAGGTGTTCTTGAGGGTTCATCCATGAAAGAGTCTTATCTATTATGGTAATGGCTCTAAGTTGGATCCTTTGTTTGTTGGACTTTTTAAGATTTTTCAAAGGATTATTCTTGTGGTTGATCACCTTGCCTTCCTACCATCATTTCGTGCACCCATGATGTGTTTCATGTATAATTTTTGAGGCCATATTTCTCTGACTTGCAGTTATCCACCTTTGAAGAAACATCATAAAAAATCCCACTAAGTATGGCCTTCATTGCTTCAGCATTGCACTTATATCTTGTTTTTGCTTCAGGATCGATAAGAGGACTAGAAGTGCTAGAGTAGCCATTTACAACTGACATCTAGACATCATAGCCTAAAGAGGACAAGTAGACTTCCATTCTACAACTCCAAACATAATAGTTTGAACCTTCAAACATCAGAGTAGGGATTGACTCAAGTACAACCATTATTTTCACACACTAGAATCTACCCAAGATGAAGAAAGCTTATCTAACCAGGAACCTAAGCTCTGATACCAATTGTAAAACATAAGATGCCACTAAGAGGGGGTGTGAATCAGTGGTTTTCAATAATCTTGACCATTTATACCTGAATATGTGTACCAGTTAGTAGTTCAAATACTAAGTGAATATACCAGTGAGATAGGGGAAGAGATCATAATGCAAGAACACATAATGACACATCACACAGCACCGGATATATAAGAGGAAAACCAAATGTGGGAAAAACCCTGGTGAGAAATGTTGTTGGAGTCTACTACTCCAATCTAGCCTTACAATAAAATAATATTATTACAATGTTTAGGGCACCAACCCAAGGATCATCAACCCCTACTAATTTAGGGCACCAACCCCTAATTGATAATGGGCACAACCAAAAGGAGCACCAACCCCTGCAATGAGCACACACTCAGTGAAATACAATGAGGAAAAAACTTATTACAATGAAAGCACCTTGTCACAAATGAGTTTTGTAACACCTATTCAAATTCTCTCTACCGATTCAACTCTCCTCTCTTAGTTCAACCCTTCTCTATTGGATCTTAGTCCTCTTTGTCTGATTTCTCTTCTACTCTACTTCTTCCTTGTTGGATCTTCACTCACACTCTCTTTGCTTTCCTTCACTTTCTGCTACTACCTTACCAGTTCGTCCACTTCTAATTCACACAATTATTATATTCAATAACAGTTTACTGATTTCTGTAACGTTACCAGTTAAACCCTTGTTAAACCCCTCTTACTGGTTACCTTTCATGTCGGTTCTCCTTCCAATACTCAGTTGCTTCACCTCTTCTCAGTCTGATCAACTCTCTATTCGGACAAGCTCACTCTTCTCTGGAAACTGGCATCCTCAACTTTAATCTTCTATCTTCATATTTATCTTTTTGTTTCCCACCAAAACATAAATTCAACCTTGGCATGCTAGGGTTTCTTCTACTAACCATGAAGCATATTAGATCCAATTATATCTTGTTTCAAAGATGGACAACATGTGACAAATCATGCAACATAGCCATTACTTACCCTTTCAGTACATGTTTTTGAACCTTGGCAACCTGAAACCTTTTTGTCAGTCTTGCTTTTTGGTCAATCACAATAAATGATCTCATGGTTCACTTCACTAAATTCAATCTGCACATGGATATCCTACATTGATTAACTCACCAAGAGTCATCCTTCGATCTACTTGCTTTAACTTCTATTTCTTATCCAAGAGGGTAATGATTCCATGCATGTTATGAGATAAGATAAGTATTACCACTAACCGGTGGGAGTAGATAGATAGTTGCACTCAATCTATCAACACCAGGTGGGAATGTATCTTAGTTTCTCATTCTGCTTCAAGCATTGCACTAATATGACTTTACTAAAACCAAGAAAACATATCTTCAACCAAAACACATAAACCAGTAGACTTCCATTTGTCTTCCTTACTATTTGCCAATCTTCTCTTCATCTAGTTACAACATCTTCATACTGGTTGCCTACCCTTCTTCATTAGTTCAACCTTGCTTTCTTATTGGTCACATGCTTACTGGTTGGTAACAACACAATGCCAACATATAACTTAGCAGTTGACTTTCCATATTGGTCTCCACTACTTACTCACTAGTCAACATTCCACACCAGTCTCCAATAATTACTCACCGGTCTCCAATAATTACTCACTGGTCAACATTCCATACCTACTGGTGACATGCTATCCAATACTTACTCACCGATCAATATTTCATACCTACCGATGGCATGCTATAGCGGTAACATGATATATCGGTTGACATCAATGACAACACAATTCCAACAATCTCCCCCTTTGGCATTGATGTCAACACATGTAGTATCTGGTATACTACTGGTTGCCTCTTCCCCTTTGACAAGAACAATAAAGGGGACAACCAAAATACTCTTCTCTTTCTGATAGAGTAGACTACAAGATTTTACATTCCTTCAACTAGCAACACTTGGGACAGAGGGCTTTGACACCAACCTGATACCAATTGCATATACCAATCTGATACTGATATGATACCTCTAATACCATTGTATATTCTCCCCCTATGCAGGTAACTCTCCCTCTTTGTCAACTCTCCCCTTTTGACATACAGGTTGAGAACTTATTTCCCTTTTTGTTCACAATTGATTGAGTACTTTTTCTCCCTTATTGTAGGCAACTATCCTAGTACACCAGACTAGTGTTCCTTTCACCCAATGGTTGAATTGTGACTTTTATTAGTACATGTTGAACTAACCCTATTAGTTAAGATGAGAGGGGGGGTGAATCATAAAAACTCACAATGCAATATATTTATTAGATTCAACCTTGATAACCTTAGCTAATAAGCAACTATGACTATAAATCATTCAAACTCATAAACAGATGCACTTAAGACATCATAACACATTTAACACTAGATTTAATGTGGAAACCCAAATAGGGAAAAACCATTGTGGGATTTCAGACCCACTTAGAAATATACCCTTCTAGAGTATGCTCAGTTAAAAGCTAATCCTATTAAAGATTACAAACACATTGCTAGATGTGACCTAGTTAAGGGATTTCCCTCAGACTTGTTAGAGTCTTACACTTTGTTAGAAGTGACCTTGTCAAAGGATTTCAAACACTCATTTAGAATGTTACCTTGCTAAAGGGTTTACAAATAAAACTGTTAAGTCCACTCGGTTAAGAGATTTCCTGTCACTTACAAAATAAACAACAATAATAAAATATATCTACAACTTCACATCTGAAATGCTAAAGAAGTTTCTATTTGCTCAAAACACTCTTGTCATATGACTTATCTTGTCCCTTGTTGGGCTTGCTAGGCTTCTCAATTTGTTCTTCAATCAGATCTTCAAGCTTCTGTGCTCTGTAAACATTACTGTAGCATCATTGTGCATACATTTTCCCACATGCATTGTTCATCAACAATTCCTTATTTATAAACAATTTCTAATCACTTAATCTCCTTGATCACATTTCCAATGATCAATTTTAGCCATCAGATCTTCAAACTTGACTAGGTTCAATGTATCCTTCGATCTGAAAAATGTTTTACCTCACCTTGGAACTTGCATTCCTTCCTTGGAACTTGTGCTAGGTTATTGCAGTTCAATATGTGCTATAGATCTTCCTCTTGATTTTCCATGTCATTGATCCTCAACAAACTTCTTGCGCAGCATACCAATCATTTATTCATCTCCATCTCATTAGCATCCTTCATTAAATAATGCTTTTATTCATCCAATGCGATCTATTATAACTCGGTTGTTACTCGGTAAATACTGAACTTCACTCAGTAGACATTCTACCTTCTTTAACTGTGAACCACATATTGCAACTTTCCAGTCATAGATCGGTAAAGTGTCTCATCAACAGATGTAGATTCATCACTCTTTGATAGTTTATAGTTGGTAGTCATAGGAGTACTTACAGGTTTAGAATCCTCCATTCCAAATTTCTTCAAGATTTCCTTTATATACTTGGATTGAGTAATGAAAATCTCATTTTTCATTTGTAGTATCTGTAAACCTATAAAATACTTTATTTCACCGATTAATGACATCTCAAATTCTTTGCACATTTCATTTCCAAAGTTCTTGCATAGGGAGTCATTTCCACAAAAAATAATATCATCAACAAATATGGCTGAAAGTAGTATACCATTGTTTTCATCATTTTTCATATACATGTTGTTGTTTCCGCTTGTCCTTATAAATCCAATCTTGATCAAATAAGAGTGTAGTCTTTCATACCATGCTATAGGTGCTTGCTTTAAACCATATAATGCTTTGTTCAACTTACATACCTGATCTTTATTCTTGTCTTCAATAAACCCTTCAGGCTGTTCAATATATACTTTTTCTTCTAATATACCATTTAAAAATGCAGATTTAACATCCATTTGATATACTTTGAAATTTTTGTAAGTAGCATATACCAACAATGTTCTCACTCCTTCAAGTCTTGCCATAGGTGCAAAAGTCTAACCATAATCAATTCCTTCTTCTTGAGCATAGCCTTTGCAAACTAGTCTTTCTTTATTCCAAATGACCTCTCCTTTTTCATTTAGCTTGTTTCTGAAAATCCACTTTGTACCGATTACATTTTTCTCTTTTGGTCTTGGGACTAGTGTCCATGTTTCATTCTTCTTGATTTGTTCAATCTCTTCTGTCATAGCATTTATCCAATCTTCATTACTAAATGCTTCTTTTACTATCCTCGGTTCAAATTCAGATATCAGACATGTGTTTTATCTCAGTTTGTTTCTTGTCATTACTGGATCATCCTTATCTCCTATAATTTGACTTGAAGCATGATTTCTTCTAACATACTTGGCTAATATAAGCTCGGTAGGCTCTGTATGATCTTCTCCATCACTTGGTAACTAAGTATTTTCTTCATTTTCTTCATCAACTTTCTCGGTAGGATTTCATGGTTGAACATAAACAAATTCTTCATATTTTTCTGGTTCTTTGGAATTTCCTTCATCATTTCTTTCTGCCAATTCATCAATTTTCACATTTGTACTTTCTACTATTTTATTAGATGATTTTATCAGACATTTAAATGCTTTGCTTCTAGAAGAATAACCAAGAAATGTTCCTTCTTTGCTTTTCTGATCAAACTTTCCATTTCTGTCATCTTTGTGAACATAACATCTACTTCCAAATATCTTAAAATAACTTACATTAGGTTTCTTGTCATACCAGATTTCATATGGTGTCTTCAAAGTTCCTTTCTTCAGTTGTACTCGGTTCAGGGTGAAAACTACAGTGCTGATTGCTTCTCTCCAAAATGTTTGAGGTACCCTCATTTCTATCATTAGGGTTCTGGCACAATCTACAATTGATCTATTTCTTCTTTCAGCTATCCCATTTTGTTGAGTTGTTCTCGGTGCAGACACTTGTGTCTTTATACCATGATTATTGCAAAATAGGTTAAATTCATCAGAAGTAAATTCTCCTCCTCTATCAGATCTTAGACATTTCAACTGTCTCCTTGTTTCTTTTTTAACTCTAGCCTTATACCATTTGAACATTTGAAAGGCTTCTGATTTCTCTTTTAAAAACATAACTGACATCGTTCTTGAGTAATCATCCACAAATCATATGAAGTATCTATCTCCATAATAACTTTGAACTTTCATAGGACCACAAAGATCAGTGTGTACAAGAACTAAAATTCCTTTAGAAGAGTAGGACTTACTTGTAAAGCTTGACCTTATCATCTTACCCATCTGACATCCTCGACATATTGCATTCTCAGGTTTTTCCAAGCTAGGTAGACCTCTTACTCGATTCTTCTTGCTTATTTTGATGATGTTATCAAAATTTACATGACAAAACCTTTTATGCCATAACCAAGTATCTTCTATTTTAGCATACAGAAAATTGTTCCTATTTGAGTCAAGATAAAATGTATTACGATTTGTTTGTGTCCCAGTAGCAGCCAGCTTTCCATGTTTGTCATGAACTTTGACACATCCATTCTGAAATTCTATTTGGTATCCTGTATTGTTTAGCTGTGCTACAGTCAATAAATTGTATTTCAAACCTTCAACCCAGTATACATCATCACATTTAGCATTGTCAAGAAGTGTTATGGATCCTTTACCTCTCACTGGACAAGGTGCATCATTACCAAATCTTACATATCCTCCATCATAGTCTTCTAATTTAACAAACTTGTGTTTATCACCTATCATGTGATGTGAGCATCCACTATCTATGATCCAAGAATCATTTTTATTTATATGAGATATTAGGGATTTTTCTTCATACCTTTCTTCATCTGATCCATCTTTGATAGCCACATAAACAACTTCCTCTGTCTCAGTCTCATCAGATTTATCATCGTTGGATTCCTCATTAGCTACTAGGCATGTCTTTCTATCTTTCCTTATGAAGTCTCGGTGTCCTCTGTATTGGTTGTCTTTCTGTCTATCATCTTGATGGTCTCTCTTTTCACTAGATTCCTTGTCAAGATAGTTAGAAGCCATATGTCCTATTCTATCATAGTTAAAACCTTTTAAAGCTAACTTTCTCTTATACTTACCTTTGCCTCTCGGTAACCCTCTGGCTAAAAGTGCTTCAAACTCTTCTTGTTTTCTGATTTCCTCATATAGTTTGTGTACCTCTTCCATGTTTTTGCAAAATATTTCACTTGCTCCATTGTGATTTCCTTTAGTATACTTATACATTCTATCATTGTAATCATCAGATTCACCAATATGAAAAGAACTGAATGCAGATTCAACTTTATTTACTGAGGACCCACTGTTATAAAAATTACTTAACTCAAATGCATGTAGCTTACCAATAGTAGCATCCAACGAGACTGGCATGTTTGGTACAAACCTTAATTCATTGATTGCAGAGACTCAAATGGCATAAGTAGGTAGAAGTGTTCTAAGCAACTTACTTGTTACATCCTTTTCTTCAATAGTTCCCCCTGCTTCTTTGATTTGATTGATAGTCTCCTTTAACCTTGTACTGTATTGGGTTATGTTCTCACCTTCATTCATTCTCATGGATTCAAGTTGACCTCTTAGACTATCTACTTTTGCTCTCTGAACATGTTCATCACCACCATACATAGATATAAGCTTGTTCCACATTGCTTTGGCATCATTGCAGCCTTCTAGGTCGATAAACTCTGAGTTGGTTGATGCAGATGTTATTTCAATCATAGCTTGAATATGTTCTTGCTTTGCCTTTATCTCTTCCATTGTCATTGGGTTGGTGTTGGGTGCTATGTAATCATTCTCCAGATAATATGTTGCATATTCTCCAATTCCTGATAAATGCAACTTCATCCTTTTCTACCATGTGGAGAAACTTGACTTGTTCAGTTTTGGTGCATCCCTTTTATACATCTTCGGATCTTTCCTCAAGTACCTTTAAACTTCTCTTCCAGAGTCCAAAGCTCTAATACCAATTGTTAGTTAAGATGAGAGGGAGGAGGTGAATTATAAAAACTCACAATGTAATATATTTATCAGATTCAACCTCGGTTACCTTAGCTGATATGCAACTATGACTATAAATCATTCAAACTCATAAATAGATACACTTAAGACATCATAACACATTTAACACCAGGTTTAATGTGGAAACCCAAATAGGGAAAGACCATTGTGGGATTTTGGACCCACTAAGAAATATACCCTTCTAGAGTATGCTCGGTTAAAAGATAATCCTGTTAAAGATTACAAACACATTGCTAGATGTGACCTGGTTAAGGAATTTTCCTCAGACTTGTTAGAGTCTTGCACTTTGTTAGAAGTGACCTCTGCAAAGGATTTCAAACACTCATTTAGAATGTTAGCTTGCTAGAGGGTTTACAAATAAGACTGTTAAGTCCACTCGATTAAGAGATTTCCTATCACATACAAAATAAACAATAGTAATAAAATATATCTGCAACTTCACATCTAAAATGCTAAAGAAGATTCTATTTGCTCAAAACAATCTTATCATATGACTTATCTTGTCCCTTGTTGGGCTTACTGGGCTTCTTAATCTATTCTTCAATCAGATCTTCAAGCTTCTATTCTTGGTAAACATTATTGTAGCATCATTGTGCATACATTTGCCCGCATGCATTATTCATCAACAATTCCTTATTTATAAACAATTTCTAACCGCTTAATCTCCTTGATCACATTTCCCATGATCAATTTTAGCCATCAGATCTTCAAACTTGACTAGGTTCAATGTATCCTTCGATCTGAAAAATGTTTTACCTCGACTTGGAACTTGCATTGCTTCCTTGGAACTTTTGCTAGCTTATGGTGGTTCAATCCGTGTTGTAGATCTTCCTCTTGATTTTCCATGTCGTCAATCCTCAACAAACTTCTTGTGCGGCATACCAATCATTTCTTCATCTCCATCTCATCAACATCCTTCATTAAATAATGCTGAACTTCACTCAGTAGACATTCTGCCTTCTTTAACCAATATCGATAACCTTAGGGTTTATCGACTAGGTACCTTAGGGTTTACCGACTAGGTTCTTTGCTCGGTGACATAGTACAATATTAAACTTATAATCAACATTAACATATGTAGGATATCAAAACAATCAAAACAACATGATCTCATCATTGTCTAACTCGGTAATAGTTTCCCATTGAATAAGTTATTACTCCCCTTCATTATTACATTCATTTTGTGTCACTAACCGACATCTTTATACTTGTCAAAACATACTCATTAAGATATGGCAACATCATACTGAATCAGAAGATCAATTTCTTGACATCAATGACAAAATAATATTATTAGGACAGCTTTCATCCTTTCATAGTTATATCAACAATCTCCAACAACCTTCTCAATATCCTCATACCAACAAACTTACAAAAATGCCAACAATATCCCTTTGTAAAAATGCTAATAGACCCCAGTAGAAGTCACTAGCAATTCTTGATGGGCACATTCTAGTCTTGTTCTATTATTCTTCGAGGAAAACTAATTTGTGACTTTGATAGATAAAAAAATTGAATTGGCACCTTCCCAAAGTATCAAACCTCTTGGTAGGTCTACACAACCATCTGAACTCCCCTGAGGCTAGCATATGGCTCAAAATTCAAGGGGTGTAAAGCTATGAACTCCCACTGAACCATAGATCTCAAGTCTTCTTTGCATGTTAGGTCCTAAATCGGGGCTCCAATCTACACCTTGTACCAGTAGAGTTGAGTATATATGATCTACAAACGATCTTCGACTTTGATGATATTCATCATATCCTTATGACATAATCTTGTATGACTACAATGCCAAATCACATCAATCATCATGTCAACTACCAAACTGGTTAAATAATAATGATACATGCACATGAGATCAACTACCGAACCACCACATTTTCACATAAAACTTCTCCAATATTTCTCGAGGCATTATTTCCTTAATCCAAGCCACAAGAGTCACTGCAATGATCCTGGAACACATTGACTCACATAATCTGCAATATCGGTTAATATCCATACCGGTAACATATTATACATACTGGTTTACTATTATGGATCAATATCTCTACCGAAACATCTTCCTCTAACCTTTGTCTTCTTGTGTGAAATGCTACTGCTACCATTTTGTAGTTTAAGCCATCCATTGACACTTGCAGCAGTGATCCATCTCATATGTGCAAATGTGTAGCTAAGGTAGTAACTACACAAATTGTCATCTCATCTTCTTCCTTGTGTTGGGAACAAATAGTCCTTTCATTTGTCCTTTTCAAAATTTGGGGCTGAATGATATGATCAATATGTAGCTCCCCCTAAAATCCTGCATCTCCTTTAAGCCTTAGGAGATATCACCTGTGCATTGGATGCACAATGCCTACCCATGGTCATGTTCTCTTGCTTCTTTCTCCATACTTGCTTTATCTCACTCCTTTTCTCATTTTTAGTCTTTGGAGCAGTGTTTATTTTCTTCTTCTGATTGGCCCTTGCTCTACAAGATTTTGCAGTATGACCAAGAACATTGTTGTAGTATCATATTGTGTTCATGCGAACTGGATGATCATGAGGTTTTCCATTAACCTTATTTGCTCCTCTTCTCCTGGTCATGCTATTGTAGCCTTCTTGATCTTGCAGGAGTATTTCTCCTTTTGTTCCATGTAGATATTTGTCTCTTATACATTATGTCATCTCTTCCATGCTATTCATAATTGTTATATCTTTCAATTTTGTTGGAAGAGAAAGTGGAAGGGCTGCCATATGTATGAGGCTTCTTTTTCCTACATTGATGACTTCTATGGCTAGGTCCATTACATTTATAGCATACATCATTTACATTTCTAAAAGTATCCAATGTACTCTTCCTATCATAGATGGAAGTAGATCTATGCATGAGTCTTCAACATGAACTTTTATGTCCATGTCTATGACATCTATGTCAAACTACATCCCTATTTAAGAATACAACTTGACCGCTTTCAGACCCTTTCCTACATTCATTTTCCCTATGACCATAATCCTTGCATGAAAGATAGTAATTGGAGAAAGAGGTCTTATAACTTACAAATTTGTTCTAACAAAACATGAGGTGATCTTGTCAGTTTGTTTTCTCCTTTTCTACTTCTCTAGGGATTTAACTTGAGTTGTCCAGCCTCTACAAACCTTTCATCTGATCCCTTCCTTTCACACACTTGTCTTGTCTTGTGGGCAGCAACATTTCTTTGTCTTCCATCCGCATGAGGTCTACTAGATTGTTTTCTTTTGTCCTTATTCTGATGAAGCCATCTTCTATCAACTTTCCTTTCCCTTTTGGATCAACATTATTCTTTTTTTTAGCACCATTATTCATCTCCATATTTTGACTGGTTATAGTTATGTCTATCTTCCTTCTTAGAGAATTTTTGATAGTGAAGGTCTGTCCTTTGTTATTTCCACTTGAGGAGACAAACTGAATTTCTTTGTTGGAGAATTCCCTGCTTGTGGAGCACTTTCCGATATCAAATCTTAATCCTCTGGTATCCTTGGAGTGTTTTTGTTTATTCAACATTTTATCCAAGGCTTCAGTGTTGCCATTATACTGGATCCTCACCTTGAGCTCATCCTAGCAGTTCTCAAGGTCTTTTATGAGATTCTTTGTTTCACCTTTTTGCTCCTGACATTCTTTATCTTTTGTCTTCACTTCTAGCTCCAACTCCTCACATTTTCTCTTCTTGGCATCAAAGAATAATTTTAATTCATCAAACATTCCTTTGGCTTCTTCTAGTTGAGTTGTCAATATGCAGATATTTTTATTTGACTCTTCAAGACATGTTCTCAACTGGCTGCATTCTTCATGAACTATTTTTTTGTAATTCTTAAATTCATTCCTAATACTTTTTAGCTCTTCTAGGGCACTTGCCAGCTCCCCTTCAAGATCCACTTGATCCTCAACTTCTTCATCATCTTCTTCATCACTGGAAAACACATCTTGCCGGTGGGATAGATCTACATTGTCACTTTGAGTCTCTTGAGCCATGAGGAGATGAGTTTCCTCTTCATCATTGCTGCAATAGCTGATAGATCTAAATTTATCATCTGTACATTCATGTGTTCCATTTCTCTTCTTACTTCCACAATTTGATTTTGTAGTGCTAGGTTCATTCCCATAGAAATTCTTCAACCTATCCCACAAGCTCTTTCTTGACTTGCACTTATCAACCTTTGAAGAAACATCATAAAAAATCCCACTAAGTATGGCCTTCATTGCTTCAGCGTTGCACTTATATCTTCTTTTTACTTCAAGATTGGTAGGAGGACTAGCAGGGCTAGAGTAGCCATTTACAACTGACATCTAGACATCATAGCCTAAAGAGGATAGGAAGACTTCCATTCTACAACTCCAAAGATAATAGCTTGAAACTTCAAACACCGGAGTAGGGATTGACTCAAGTACAACCATTGTTTTCACACACCAGAATCTACCCAAGATGGAGAAATCTTATCTAACTAGGAACCTAAGATCTGATACCAATTGTAGAACACAAGATGCCACTGAGAGGGGGTGTGAATCAATGGTTTTCAATAATTTTAACCATTTCTAACTGAATATGTGTACTGGTTAGCAGTTCAAACACTAAGTGAATATACTGGTGAGATAGGGGAAGAGATTAGAATGCAAGAACACACAATGACACATCACACAACATCAGATATACAAGGAAAACCCAATGTGGGAAAAACCTCGGTGAGAAATGTTGTTGGAGTCTACTGCTCCAATCCAGCTTCACAATAAAATAACATTATTACAATGTTTAGGGCACAAACCCAAGGAGCACCAACCCCTAGTGAATTAGGGCTCCAACCCCAGGAGCACCAACCCCTGCAATGAGCACCCACTTAGTGAAATATAATGAGATAAAAACTTATTACAATGAAATCACCTTGTTACAAATGATTTTTGTAACACCTATTCAACTTCTCTCTACCGGGTCAACTCTCCTTTCAACCCTTCTCTACTAGATCTCAGTCCTCTCTGTCTAATTTCTCTTATACTCTGTTTCTGCCTTGCTAGATCTCCACTCACACTCTCTTCACTTTCCATCACTTTCTACTACTACCTTACCAATTCATCCACTGTTGATTCATGCAACTGTTATATTGAGTAATAGTTTACCAGTTTCCTTAACTTTACCAGTTAAACCCCTGTTAAACTCCTCTTACCAGTTACCTTTTCTGGTAGTTCTCCTTCTGATACTTAGTTGCTTCACTCTTCTCAGTTTGATCACCTCTTTGTTCACACAATCTCACTCTTCTCTGGCAACTAGCATCCTCAGCTTTAATCTTTTGTGTTCATATTTATCTTTTTGTTTTCCTGCCAAAACATAAATTCAACCTTGGCACGCTAGGGTTTCTTCTACCTACCATGAACCATATTGGATCCAATCAAATCTTGTTTCAGAGATGTACCACATGTGATAATTTAGACAACACTATTATTAATTACCCTTTCAGTACATTTTTCTTGAACTTGGCAACCTGCAATGTGTTTGTCAGTCTTGCTTTTTGGTCAATCACCATAAATGATCTCGCAGTTCCCTTCACCAAATCTAATATGCGCCAAGATATCCTGCATTGATCAACTCACCAAGAGTTTTCCTTCAATCTTCTTCGATATGCAATCCTCTGCACTTGACCTGTGATTTTTGTAGTCTTCATTTAATGTGGACTTAGTCGGAAACTACCTCACCGTCGCACCATTCATCTACCACTACAAGTATGCCACCTAGATTCTTCATTTCATATTTGTTGGCATCCACCTCAGTTCACTATGTTGGTTCAAGCTTAGGAACTAACCAAATATACAACCAGTCTTTACCTACCGGTTATGTAGTAACAGGTTATCCTTCAAGCCATGCTCTTCTCAGTTCGATTGGTTAGGTCATGCTAACTTCGATTGCTCCTAGTTTTGTGTTAACACTCTATATAATTTGGTAACCATTCACTCTGTTAATTTTTCTTTTTCTTATTCATACATGCTCATTGGTGGACCTCCTTATAGGTAACAATCTTCTATTTGCATACCAATAATCTCCATGACATAATCATGCCAACAATCTCACACTAGCACACCTCAATCTCCATCTGCATCCTAACTTACAATAGTATCCCGAAATGATACCATGTCTACAGTTTATAAGCCTTTCCTTTCTTCTACATTAGCCCTGACATCATCTCATTCAGTTTGCCAAAGTGACAAACTCATCACAACTTACTCTTCCTCTTTTGTCCCGATACCTCATCATCCCTTCTCTTGTTGATCTGGTGCATATCTATGATTTCATATACCGAAGGCTTCCCCATGATTGATTTAGGTCATCTAGTATAATCCTTCAGTCACCTGCCTTTAACTTCTTTGTCTTATCCCAAAGGGTTATGATGTATTCCATGCACGTTGTGAGATAAGCTAAGTATTACCACTAACCGGTGGGAATAGATAGACAGTTGCACTCAATCTGCCAACACCCAATGGGAATCGATCTCAGATGCTCATTCTTCTTCTGACATTGCACTAATATGACTTTACTAAAACTGAGTAAATGTATCTTCAACCAAAACACATAACCCAGTAGACTTACATATGTCTTCCTTGCTATCTTCCAATATTCTCTTCATCCGGTGGGACTCCTGTTGATTTTTATCAATCAAACTGCATACTGATTGCATGCCCTTCTTCATTAGTTCAACCTCACTTTCTTACTGGTCACATGCTTACCAGTTGGGAACAACACAATGCCAACATATTACTTAGTGGTTAATTTTTGATACCAGTCTCCACTACTTACTCACCAGTCAACATTCCACACTGGTCTCTAGTACTTACTCACTCGTCAACATTCCATACCTACCGGTGACATGCTATCCAATACTTACTCACCAATCCACATTTCATACCTACTAGTGACATGCTATACCTGTTGACATCAATGACAACACAATGTCCATCTATTTTATACTTAAAGAGGAAATTGGATCAATAAAATTCATCTCACCTTTAAATTTTATTTGGTGAAAGTGAATTGATTTTCTAGTTTACATAGATTAACTTGTGAAACCATATTTTCTACCAATACACCCAGGATAAGACCTTTAAGGGTTGATGCCTTTTTAGGCTTTGCATGGACGACCATATCGTATGCCTTTAAGTTGGGATATCTTGGAGGACAAAGTGCTTCTTGGTTCAAAGATGCTAAAGGATATGGAGTAGCAAGTGACACATATAAGAGAGAATGTGTTGGTTGTATAGGACAAGTAGAATAAGTATGCAGATGCTTGTCATGTGGATCGATAGTTTTTAGTGGGTGACAAGGTGTTCTTGAGGGTTCATCCATGAAAGAGTCCTATCTGTTATGTTAAAGGCTCTAAGTTGGAACCTCTTTTTGTTGGACCATTTGAGATTTTTGAGAGGATTAGTCCTATGGCTTATCACCTTGCCTTCGTACTAGCTTGTCGTGCACCCATGATGTGTTTCATGTATCATTTTTGAGGCCATATTTTCCTGATATGACCCATGTTTTGGAATGGAATGCATTGCAGGTAGAGGACAAACAACTTTCTTTTGAACCCATGTGCATTCTTCAATGTCAAGGCCTAACCCTCAAGGGTCAGGAATAGAGTGGGTAAGAGTCCAATGGGACCTAAGTGATGATTCTTCAGCGACTTGTGAGGATGCAATGAAGATGAGAGAGCTTTACTCCTATTTATTCTTAGGATTCCACGAGTAAGCCTAGGAAAAGGGGGGGAGGATCTTGTAGTGTCCCTCCATGATTCATCTTTTCATTTATGCATAGATAGACTTGTTTAGACACTTTGATGATGTTTTGGCTGGTACTTATGACTCTATTGATATTTTATATGCTTATTGATGATGTTAGACATTTTATATCGACATTTGATATATGATGACTTATGTGGATGATACATCTTGGGCCATTATGATGGATGGACTTATATTTGATGATTTGTATGCACTTATTATTCATGTATGGATTACATTACTTATGAAGTCATGATGATATCCTGATAGTACTAACCCCATTTCATGATTATTTCAAATGACTTGATGCTATGGTTGAACTATGTTTGCATTATGATTGTATTTGTGATCAAGACAATGTCATATCACTCATTATGAGCATGATATGACATTGTGATTCTCTCTCACTTGGCTGATCATTTATGAAATATGTTGTTGTATACGTTGTCTTGTGGATATTATTGGTTGCAGGATTGCATGTACTAGACATCGACTCCACTTGGCCTCACCAATCTAAGCATTTCTTCATCCTAATGGCAAGTTGATTAAAGATAGCATGTGTTCCTTCTATACACTCTAGGTTTATGTTGATATCCTTGTCTGTCAGTTTCTTAGCTTGACTTGGTGGTTAGAGTCTTGTGTGGTGTTGTTTGACCCTATGTCCGGTTGTCGTATGGCGCTATGATTATTGAATTAATTAACAATTGAATTCCATAGTTTATTAATATTAATTTATTGTATAGTGTTGATATTTATTTGTTTGGGGTGATTTATTAATATTTATTAATGTTATTTTAATTTATATTTATTGAGCATTGACTTATTGGTTTATATTTAATTAGTTCTTTTAATTTATTATTTTATGATCTAATGTCTCTTGGGATATTTATTATTTATTGTTTAATTATTATCCCAATGCTATTATTTGTGGCTTTATATTTAATTGGGTATTTATTTATATTGCCCTTGCTTTATTTTATTATTGGGATTTTGATTTATTATTTAATTATTTATTGAGCTTTGTGTATTATTACCCATGTGGTTTATTTAATTTATTTGGATATTCTTATTATTTTTATTCTCTTTTACCCTTTTGGGTTATTCGATTAACTATTTATTCTACCCACCCTATTTTACTATTGGTTGAGAGATTTGGGTAAGTAAATGATATTATTTTATATGTTCTTACCTCGATTTTTTGCATGGTAGGTATGAAATAATATTTCACCGATTATTATGATTGATGGAGATTTTTGTATAGTTTTGATTGAAATTTTGTTTATTGAGCTTTTTGAGATTTTTCTTAGGTTGGCTTCCTAGATGAATTTTGTGATTGTTGAAGACTTTGGATTTAGAAGATTTTTCTTGGCTTTCATGAATTGTGGTTGGATTGTGCTTCCTTAGATTCATTTGGTACAGCTTCTATTGTTTCAGGTTTGTTGGGATAAATATTTTATATAGTTTGATTCAAGTTGGGAAGTTGGGATCTTGTTCTATGTGTCTGCGTTGCCATGAATGGCATATTTTTTTCATTCCCTACGCTTCAAGACATGTAGTGGTATTGGTTGTATTGAGAAACTCTGACATCCTTGTTATTGTTCTTGAGACGTATTATGATAGGTTTATCTTTTGTTGAGAAGCTTGTTGTTCGGCCTTGAGTCAGTTGTTATTTCAATGTATTGTGACTGTCGGAAGGATCCCTTTGTGATGTATTGTGAGTCAATCATTTTCTCTTAGTGTGTTATCTCCTCATTGAGGTTGATTCCTTGGTTTTTATTTGTCATTATCCCAGTTTGATGTGTTTTAGTGTATTGGATAGACTTATTATCTTCTGAGGAATTGATCGTAATTTTACATCTCCATTTCTAAGTCTAATAGTCAAATATGCTAAATCCTTGTACAAAATCACTAAAATAACAAATGCACTAATCTGCTAAATGTATGTCCATTCTTATTTGTACATGCACCATTCTTTAATATGACTGCATTGTTTCTCTTGGTACATGCGATGCAAACCAAGCAAAGGCGCTACTGATTGTTGTGAAGGCACTACACTGTCTGGTGTAACTACTACACTAGTTACCATAAGCACTAATCTACTTTGCAAATGTGTTATACTATTTCACAAAAGTGCTATTTTTCTTTGTCTCTTGTGTTTTGATGATTTTGCCTTTCTGTGATGGTTTTTTGAATTCTATTTTTCTCAGAGGCTATTTATTGTTGATTTCTGAGTTCCTAGGATGTTCTAGGATGGGTTTATTGGTATGAATAGTATATTTGTGTGAATATTAATGGTCTAAGAAGGATGATGTGCCTTATTGTTATTTATCAGGGATCACTATGGATATATTTTTATATTGTGAACTTGACTCCATGTTTCTTGATAAGGTTGTTACATATGTATTATTATTTTTATTGATTGGAGAACTTGGATAACCAGGTTATGTATTTTTTAGAGTCCTTGGTTATGTTATGTATCTATTGATACCCTAAGGTCTAATTCCATGCTAGGAGGAGTGGGCTTCCAAGTGAGTGACTAGGGTCATGAGGTTTAGGTAGCTAGGATTACCTGGGGGTCTAGACCGCCAAAATAGCTCATTGGAAGTTTACCTTGTAATCAAGTGGTAACTTAATTAATTAATCCTAGAAGAGATGGGTAGTATTAATTCACCTTAATAAGATAAGAAATGAATTTGTGGCACCCCAATACTTGGCTCAGGTATGATAATGTTGATCCAAAATGGGTCTCAAAAGGCCTTAGTAACCAAGGTAAGTCGAACTCCCTTACTTCCTCAAAGTTTGAGATGGCTCTAGATGAGTATCATAGATGTTGGGATTGATTCCCAAGTTCCCATTGTTATTTTATGGTGATAGCATGCGATGACACTCCTTACCTATGTGTAGGTCCTAGCACCTTAAGCCTTATTTATTGAAGAAGCCTCTGGAGGTCTTATGGCTTATGTTATGTGATATTGAGATTTCCCCATGATGAGATTTTGAGTATTGTTCATGTGTTTTCAGTTGTATCCCTTGGTTGTTAGGTGTCAGCCTAGATCTAGAGTGTGTGTGGGATCTTGTGTCATCTCCTAGCATGGGGGGGTGGTTCCTTATGGTTCCACATGGTCGAGTTGCTTGATGCCTTCTTCCATTGGGATGTTCTTTGTTGGATGCTCTTGTGCATGGATGTGGATTCTTTCTTTTCAGCTATTGGATGGATTCTTGGAGCAGATTGATGTATTATGATTCTTATGGCATTCATGAGGTAGTTGTATTTATAGCATGAGTATCATAAATATTGATGTAAATATGTTGTAATCTTATGTAATGGAGAGGATGTAGTAGGTTAGGATCATGTATCTTGTAGTAGATTATGTAATTGTACCTCTTGTGGATTTTATGTTGTATCTTGGATATTGTTCATTTATGAAAATATGAATATAGATTCATGGTTGTTTAAATTGTCATTGGATTAGTCTTGGATGTAATGGTATTTATATGCTTAGATGGAAAAGAAGTTATCTTTCTTATTCTACTTGTCTCTTGGAATGATTATATAATTAGATTTATGATTATGTTAAAAGGTTAATTCTTAAGGGAAAGCAATTAGATATATGATATGTGATGTTTGGTAAATGAATAATGATGTTATGTTAGTAATTAAGAAAAAGGGAATTAGGAACATTTGGATTGGCACTCTTAAAATGATGTAAGGAGAAATAATGGAATTTGCATAATAATTGAAGATATTTACATTAGTTAAATGCATGGATTATCTTTTATATAATTGTGACAAGTAGTTGTAGGAAATTATATATTGTTTATGGATTATGGTAGTGAGTATGATGTTATGTTCTCAATGTTATCTTAAGTAGAGGTTTTGAGATACACTAGGAAATGATAATGAGGAGTTATGTTTATTTTTGCTTGTGTAATGTGTTCTTATGATTATGTCAAAATGTTGAATATGTGCACATCTCGTGTACGGTTGTTAATGCATTGAGTATTTTAGTATAAGCGTTGCATTAATATATGATTTTTTTTTTTAAATCTCTATTTGTATGTTTGTTAATCATATTTCTCTAGGGTATTTTGGCGGGCATTACACTTCCACTCATACCTGTAATTTATTATCTATCATCCCCCTTCAACCACTTGGAATTTGTCCAAAGGTCCTAGTCTATCATACAACTAACATCCACTTCAAAACATAGAATCCATTAATATCAATCTATATAGAATGATATTTCCTATTTCTTGCTAAATCAATTTCCTTTCTAGTAATATGTCTCAAACATTAGAGTTAACTCATAATATAATGCCAAGTGCTATTTAAAATAGGTGATCATCATTCCAATTTAAATTCAACATGAGACTCCACGTTAGGCTTATATATGATTTGCATAAGAAGCTAAAAGACACATCACATGGCTATATAAATTTGGTACATCAATGGTGTATAAATCTTGTAAAGATATATCTTATATATCAGTTTTCCATATATAATTTTATAACATAACTATGCTTTTTTTGTACAAGTCCATGGCACTTTTCCAACATTGGTTTGAAGAGAGAGATATTTCTAAAACATTTACTAATAAACCCAATTGTAAAAATCATAACATCTGAAAAGGAATTTCCCAATCACCAATTTGACCTAACCAACTAAGATTCATAGGATATACTAAAGTAGAGTTACATCAGTCATGCATGAGGAGGGGCCTTGCAACCTACCAATTTGAGGTGACATTTATTACGTTTTGTCACGTTCCAAAATGCTCAAATGATTTTAAATTTTCAAAAAAATAATCTTTTTATAGAAAATTTTGAAT
Organism: Cryptomeria japonica; assembly: GCF_030272615.1. Taxonomy (NCBI): domain Eukaryota; kingdom Viridiplantae; phylum Streptophyta; class Pinopsida; order Cupressales; family Cupressaceae; genus Cryptomeria; species Cryptomeria japonica. The sequence continues at coordinate 1,973,148 of NW_026728840.1, forward strand.
GAATCTTATATAAAGAATCCCCTTATTTTAGATTGAAAAAAGACGTTTTATACAAAATGAAGCTAGCCAATTTGTTCAATTGTTTTTAATAACAATGCAAGAGGTAACTAGTAGAACACTTCTTACACAACTTGTTTGAAAGATGGACATAAGTTTTCCTACTTTCTCTTTTACAAAATCACGACTTGAACATTCTTCAAATGCTTACCTCAAAAGTCTATATTAGAGAGGCTTATCACTCGTGGTGTTGCAAAAAAGAAAAGAGAAGCTTAAATAAATGTGAGATTTGTAGCATTTAACTCTTTCAAAGAAGATAGCATTGAGTTTATCATTTTTTTCATATTTAATACCTTATCAATCCTATTTTTAAATATTTCTAACACTATTATGTCCATATCTCTTATAAATTATCTACATTTCCAACAACGAAGTATGATATTAATTCCTCATAGAGATGCTCAAAAAATGAAAAAGTTTCATAAAAACATACTTTGTTGGTTACATAAAAACATACTTATAATTAAAAGAAAATTAATGAAGATGAACTATACTCCTCATCACTTCTTGTTTTTAGATGTTACAATCAATAAATTACTTTTATGTTTAAAAAAGAGAATCATATATTTGAAATGATTTTGAAACAAATTCGCACATATAAAATTGACCCAACTTTCCTGGCATCTTCCACAACTTGGGATACTTTCTGGCATCTCTATTTCGCTTACGACCGAAATTTTATAAAATTTTAAAATAATTAAATAATTAAATAATATAAAATATATAATAAATTTTATATATAACTATATATATATAAAAGAATTGAAAAACTAAAATATCTTAAATTTGGAGACCCATTTAAGTAACTTGCATAAAAGAATTGGAGGTGAACAAATAAATATTCAAAAATAATTAAGCCGAGAGGCTTCCTACAGTCACATAATGGATGTCAGCCATCCGTATCAACAAAATCATCTCCTTGATTTTTAGTGACAAATTTAAATCGTGGCCATTAAATTAGAAAAATGTTAAATTTATTATTTAAACATGAATTCAGAATACGAAAAGAAAAGATTTATTATTTAAACTTAACATTCACAATACAGCAACAAGGAGATGATCAACTGTTTGTCAGTGATCCAGGTGGATAAACAATTGGATTCAGTCAAAATTTGTTACGGAGGTTTGAACTTGTAACCTCCGTCAGACGATTTTAAAAAGTACCATTACACTAAGCGGATTCGTTGGAGCGTGATGTTATCCTTATTATATATCAATCAACGCAAACAATTAAATATGGTCGTTGGGGGCTTCGATACCCCAACCACCTATTTCACTTAGAAGCCATGAAAGCCCCTGCACCATACAAGTTGTGAACAATAAAATTGCTTTCAAAGCCTAATTTAAGCCTTAACCATAAGGGCTTGAGCCCCTTTCATTGTCACATGGTTAAAACAATATGGCCAAAGTTGTATAAGCCGAAAACCTTGAGAGGTTTTTAGAAAGATTTTTATTTGATTTTAAAAATCTACGACTTAACATAGGTAATATGGGAAATATGTTTTGTTAACCTCCAAGTAGCATATGTGAATCCTTTAAAAAGGGGGAATTTTGTTCTTGAAAAACAATTTTTCTTGGAAGGGATTTCCAGGAGAAGAATTCAAAGCCTGGCTTGGGCTTGATGTCTTAGTTTGTTGTTCTCATTTTTTTTTTAGAAAAGTGAGTTGTATTGTTATTACTTTGGAAGCATTGTAAACATGGCGGAGAAGCTTGGCATGAACATGTTGCTGGAAAGTTTCTGTTGGTGCGATGTGGAAATGGGAAGAGCTTGAAAAGCAATAATCTTCCTCAAAGGCAGTGTAAATTGTATTGCAACTCGAAGACCATTTTGATGTAACAAAGCCTCTTTGAGCTTCACATCAAATTAATGGAACGGCATTGCAGTTGAGCAAGCCCGAAGACGTAACCCAAACAATTGGTGAACTCCGTTAACAAACTAGTTTTCATCTCTTTTTGCTTCTCTTATTATTTTTCAGTATTTTGTTTCCTTCATGAGTTATTAGTTAGCCTATCATTAACTTGACAACTGGTTAAATAAATCTCATAATGTAATTTCAATGGTAAATGAACATAGCCACGCAATTCTGTTTGCGATGGGAAAAATCTGTAATTTGAAATAGGTGTAGATTTATTTTGTAAGCTTTAATTACAGATCAAGTGGTATCAGAGCAATTTAATAGGAAATTACAAGTGGTAGATGTTTACCGGGTTGTCTTTTCAAGATGGGTAAAAGGTTGAAGCGTGAAATGCTCTAGGAATTGGAGGAGATCAACCAAAGCATCCAAGAAGAGAATGTTGAACTTCGAAGATTGCTTGAAATAGCAGAAAATGAGAAGTGGAAGTTACATCTCTTATTGGAAAATTCTCTAGTGGAGCAAACTAGAGAATGCTCTGCTACAAGAGAAGAATGAAGTCTTAAGACTAGATGTTCTTGTGGAGATGGAAAATGGACCAATTATGGTTCATGTCATGAGGATACTGATGTATGTTCCTTTTGTCAATAGTTGGAGGATTCTTCCTATGTGTCAGGTAACCAAGGTGGATTCCTGGAATCTTCATCTATGGTGTTAGTCAAAGCAAGGCAACAGGAGCAGATAGCAAAACCTTGGGAGGTGGACCAAGGTGTTAGCATTTTTCACAAAGGGAGATTGTTGGCATTTCTATAAGGATATTGAGAAGGTTGTTGGAGATCATTGATATAACTGAAGAAGGATGACTTCTATCTTAATAATATTATTTTGTCATTGATGTCAAGCAATTGATTTTTTGACTTAGTATGATGTTGCCATATCTTGAGAAGTATGTTTTGATGAAAATTAAGAGGTCAGTAAGTGACACAGAAAGAATGTGATAATGAAGGGGAATAATAAGTTATTCAATGGGTAGCTATTATTGAGTTAGAAAATGATGAGATCATGTTGTTTTGATTGCTTTGATATCCTACATATGTTGTTGATTATAAGTTTAATACTGTACTATGTCACGAAGTAGAGAACCTAGTCAGTAAACCCTAAGGCACCTAGTCGGTAAACCCTAAGGTTATCGATATCTGTTAAAGAAGGAAGAATGTTAACCGAGTAAAGTTCAGTATTTATCGAGCGCCAATCGAGCAGTAACAGAATGCATTGGATGAATAAAAGCATTATTAAATGAAGGATGCCAATGAGCTAGAGATTTGTAAATGATTGGTATGTCATGCATGAAGTTTGTTAAGGATCTATGGCAATGAAAATACAAGAGATAGATCTACAGCGCAAATTGAACTGCAATAACCTAGCACAAGTTCCAAGGAAGGAATGCAAGTTCCAAGGCAAGGTAAAAACATTTTTCAGATCAAATGATACAATCAACCTAGTGAAGTTTGAAGATCCGATGGCTAAGATTGATCATGGGAAATGTGATCAAGGAGATTTAGCAGTTAGAAATTGTTTATAAATAAGGAATTGTTGATGAACAATGTATGTGGGAAAATGTAAGCATAGTGATGCTACAGTAATGTTTATCGAGCACAAAAGTTCGAAGATATGATTGAAGAACAAATTGAGAAGCCCAGCAAGCCCAACAAGGGACAAGATAAGTCTTATGACAAGATTGTTTTGAGCAAATAGAATCTGCTTTAGCATTTCAGATGTGAAGTTGCAGATATATTTTATTACTGTTGTTTATTTTGTAAGTAATAGAAAATCTCTTAACTGAGTGGACTTAACAGTCTTATTTGTAAACCCTCTAGCAAGGTAACATTCTAAATGAGTGTTTGAAATCCTTTGATAAGGTCACTTCTAACAAAGTGCAAGAATCTAACAAGTCTAAGGGAAATCCCTTAACCAGGTCACATCTAGCAATGTGTTTGTAATCTGTAACTGGATTAGCTTTTAACCAAGCATACTCTAGAAGGATATATTTCTTAGTGGGTCCGAAATCCCACAGTGGTTTTTCCCTATTTGGGTTTCCACGTTAAATCTGGTGTTGAATGTGTTATAATGTCTTAAGCATTTCTGTTTATTAGTTTGAATGATTTACAGTCATAGTTGCATATCAGTAGAGGCTACTGAGGTTGAATCTAATAAATATATTGTATTGTGAGTGTTTATGATTCAACCCCCTCCCCCCCTCTCATCTAAACTAACAATTGGTATTAGAGCTTTGGAATCCAGAAGAAAAGTTTAAAGGCACTTGAGGCAAAGATCCAAAGATGTATAAGAGGGATGCACCAAAGCTGAACAAGTCAAGTTTCTCCACATGGCAGAAAAGGATGAAGCTGCATTTATCAAGAATTGGAGAATATGCAACATATTATCTGGAGAATGATTACACTGCACCTAGCACCTACCCGATGACAATGGAAGAGATAAAGGCAAAGCAAGAACATATTCAAGCAATGATTGAAATAACATCAGCATTAACCAACTCAGAGTTTAATGACGTAGAAGGCTGCAATGATGCCAAAGCAATGTGGACCAAGCTCATATCTGTGTAAAGTGGTGATGAACATGTCTAGAGAGAAAAAGTAGATAGTTTAAGAGGTCAACTTGAATCCATGAGAATGAATGAAGGTGAGAACATAACCCAATACAGTACAAGACTAAAGGAGACAGTCAATCAAATCAAAGGAGCATGAGGAACTATTGAAGAAAAGGATGTAACAAGTAAGTTGCTTAGAACACTTCTACCTGCTTATGCCATTTGAGTCTCTGCAATCAATGAACTAAGGTTTGTACCAAACGTGCCAATTTGTTTGGATGCTACTATCGGTAAGCTACATGCATTTGAGTTAAGTAATTTTGATAACAGTTGGTCTTCAGTAAATAAAGTTGAATCTGCTTTTAGTTCTTTTCATATTGGTGAATCTTATGATTACAATAGTAGAATATACAAGTATACTGAAGGAAATCACTGTGGAGCAAGTGAAAGATTTCGCAAAAACATGGAAGAGGTACACAAACTATATGAAGAAATAAAAAACCAAGAAGAATTTGAAGCATTATTAGCCAGAAGGTTACCGAGAGGCAAAGGTAAGTACAAAGGAAAGCTACCTTTAAAATGTTTTAATTGTGATATAATAGGACATATGACTTCTAATTGTCCTAACAAAGAATCTGTTAGGGTTCCCACAGATACTGAGAGGGGGGGGTGAATCAGTATCTGACCGGTAATGAAATTTTCTTAAAACTGAATATGCAGAATATAAAGTAATAGTATACCGGTAAGCAAGAATTAATGCAAATAACAAAATCAAAACCATCCACATGAAAAGAACACCATAACACAAGATGTTTAACAAGGAAACCCGATGTGGGAAAAACCTCGGTGGGATTTGTGACCCACAATATTCACTTACTGGCCAATAAGAGAATATTACTTACAATAGGGGCCTACACATGCAGGAAGGCCAACTGCCTAGAGCTCACTGCTCAATAAGAGGTCACACAGACTTACAATGAGGATTTACACAAATCCAATATTTTGTACTGCTTTACAATAGCATCTTCAATGCCAGATTCAGTACCGATTCTTTCTCTATTCTTTACATATACCCTTGACCTACAATTCACACATTAGGTCTGCCTTATAATTTATTTATTGCATTCGTTCCATATCATACAAATGACTATAGTGATCTCTTTTATATACAAGAGTCATTTTACAATTTGCCAAGTTGGCTTACAATAATAAACAAAATATTACATATCAAAAATCCTGTCGGCCTCTGTGTCGGTATACATATTTTCTTCTGTGTCGGTGAACATCTTCTATGTCGGTGCCAGTGTAGATTGATCTTCTGATGCCGGTGCATTATCTTTCCTGTGTTATACTTTGCCAGTATAATGTCTTGTTGGTGCCATAGGATTGCAAGGTTTCCTGTATGATGGTTTGCTGGTATAATGTCTTGCCGATGCCATAAGATTGCAAGGTTGCCTGTATGATGCTTTGCCGGTATAATGTCTTGCCGGTGCCATAGGATTGCAAGGTTGCCTGTATGATGCTTTGCAGGTATAATGTCTTGCCGGTGCCATAGGATTGCAAGGTTGCCATCAATGACAAAACCTTCAATCACACACAATGTCTCATTGGAGTGTCCATATGCCAACAATCTCCCCCTTTGGCATTGATGGAAACACTCATGAGAAATTTTGAAAAGATATCCAAAAATGTGTATACCAAAAATGTTACCAAAAGTGTGAGGGCTCCCCCTGAGCATGTGATCCCTATGTTTTGAATTTTCTCATCTACTACTCCCCCTTTGGCATCAATGACAAAGATTAGTAGATTTTGTAGTTGTACCAATAACCTCAACCTTGTAGTTGGGTAGTTATTATCTAAAGAATATCTCCCAAAATTAAGTTTATACCATCCATAAACTTCTTGCTCTCATTTATTGCTATCTCAGTTCTATAAATTGTACCAGTGAGATGCTGCAAGTGCTCTGCAGGTGTTTTGCTACCCTGTGTTAGTGCTTCTAAGATTTCCTTACGCAGAGATGCTAAATAGTCCAATATTGGACTTAGTTTAGATCTCAAAAATTTTGCCTTGTTTATTATTTTCTCTTTTTCTCTCTCTAATTTGAGCAGTTCTTCCTCAAAATTTGTTATCTTTTCCTTAAAAACTGATAATGTATCAGGTGAGTTAACAAAATTATCAGCAAATTTATTGATCTCTTCCTGTACCTTGCTCATCTTTTTATCTACATCCGTGGTCAAAAAGTTTATCTTACAGGTGTCTTTGTACAGAGTTTTGTACTCTTTCAACAAATTGCACAGTTCTGGTAGAAGTGTGTCAAATTCTCTATTACACTTCTTTATTCCTTCCTCAAAGAATTTCTGTTTCTCTTTTTCTACACTTTCCTTTAAAGTTTCTACGTTTGTTTGCTCAAAATTTCTAGAAATATACTTACAAAGTGTATCCAACTGGCCTAAAGAATCTTTGTTGGCTTTATTTCAATTGGGAGCTATTGATTTCAAAACTGGAATTGAATCATCTATCGCTTTATAGGCTTGAGAGCTATAATCAGTTATTTTCTTGATAGATTCGAGCAATACCTTTGTTACATTTGATGGTGACCCAATAAACTGAGTGTCGGTGGAGGTGGCCATGTTGGTATTGACCTCTGGTAGGTCTGTTTGTGTCTCCATCTCTTTAAGCATAGTTTTTCCTACATCATTTCTTACCGGTGGAGTCTGTTCTAGTGGTTTCTCTATTTGAGTTCCAGAATCCATCTTTTTCTCTGAATCTGCTGTCGATTGCTCTTTTATATTAGATTTATATGTGGTATCCTTATCTACCACTATGTTGATTTTTTGAGTATCAACATTCACAGTATATAGGACTTCAGGATAAGGATTATTATCCTCTGTTTCCATGCTCTTAGTTGCCGGTTGATCTTCTGCAGTTGTTTTTACTGGTGGAGTATTTAAAGGAGGTGAGGGTAAGTTGTCTCTAATCTTGATACTTGGTAGTCCACCAACTTTACCTTTCCCTTTATCCTTTGATATACCAGAATGGGCTTGGGATTCATATATTCTTCTTGTTTTTATTTTTCAACCAAGAATCTATCCCAACCATCTTTTGTTTCAGTTGAAACTTCAGTAACTCTACCTGCCATTAATGATATTTGCCGGTGTGCAGTGGAAAAGACTATCCGGTTGGCCTGAGCTATCAAATCATCAATTTCCTTGGGTGAGTTGACCGGGTATACTGCAAGCAATTTTTCTATTTTAATTTTCTTATCTAACTCAATTATTCCTTACCTTCTGGCATCAAGTCTTTTATACAATTCATCAGGGATTTCATTTAGGACTTGCATCAAATTTTTTTTATACATATCCATGTGTAGTATAACACTTTCCTCAACTTGCCCTTTCTCATCATCTGATAGAGTGTCATAGATTTTCCCTATGTTTTTCAATTTACCTTCCTCTGTGATCTCATTCAGCAATATGTCAAAAGGGGTCAAGTCAGTGTTTGTCTTCTTCTTCTTCTTGGGGGTCAGCTTTTTCTTAGGTGGGGCTTTCTTGACTGGAGACCTTACAGCTTGTTGCTTCTATCTTGTCCTTCTAGGTGAAGGAGTGGATACTGGTGAGGGGTCTCTTTTCCTAGCAACTCTTTTGAAAGTTGCTAGCATGTCTCGTTCTAAGGAGGTATCTACCGGTGGTAGATGAGTTTCAGGTTGTTGGGCTGCCAACTCTTCTTTTGTTATGTCGGTTTTCTTTAATACATCATCTTTTAAGGCTTTTGCTTGCCTGCATCCTTTCCTCACAGATGCCTCAACTTTCTTTACTCTCTTTTTAGATTGCATTTGACTTTCAATGTGCTCAGCACTACCAAATACTTCTTCCTTTAGTTCAGGGGGGGCTTCCAGAAGTGCTTTGGCATAAGTTTCCACTATGTGGTCATTTGTTTCATACCCCATCTCTGTAACCCAAATTGTTCTTGGGATGACTGCTTCCATCCATATCTCATCCTTTTTTATTACAAAACATATATCATCCTTGTACTTGTTGACAATTTCTTGTGATAGTCTGATCCTCTTATTCATTTTAACCTTAAGTGCTTGAAAGTACTCATGGATATTCTTTTCTTTGTTTTCACCCATGCTATTGAATAAGTCAGACAATTGTTTTCCTACCGGTAGGTCAAATCCAAAATCCTTGTTGCCTATACCGAAAGCCTGTTTGGTTATATGTAGCATTAAGCATACAAGTAAATTTCCAAATTTAAAGGTTCCTTTCTTATCCTTCTTGATTTTTGCCAAATTGTCAATTAACTCATCTTTTAACCATTCACATATATCAATTTTCACATTGTCCTTAACCATGTCATAAGCACTCTTTATGCATAAACTAGAAATAGAGTTAAGCCTATTTGCATGAGTTGCTTTGTAACCTAGAATCATGCTAACAAATCTAACATTTGTATCGGTCACATCATTAAGCCTCAATGATCTCTTGTTGGATGTTGCACCAGTTAAGTTTGTTACTAGGTCATTGGAGACCTTCTTGGTTTTGTCGGGTCTGGTACTGGTGGAAGGTAACCTTGTTACTACTGTCACAGCTTCCTTGGTAATCTTGTGAACTAAATCAAGCCAAAAGAATGAACCATGTACCCTGCTAAGAACTATCCTAACCACTTCCTTGGGAAATTCAGGAATGCAGAGGATTTCAGTGAATCCTAGGGTTTCAACAATTTTATATTCAGGCTTCACATTTCCAGCATTGTCACATATAACAGATTTATACATGTCTTTGATTTCTTCATCACCTAATTCCTCTATGTTGCAATGAATATACATTCTAGGGTCTTCTGCATAAACAACACCCTTTGGAATTTGGGAAAATGCACCTGTGTTGTCATCTTTCTTAGGTACCTCGGGAACTAGCTGAAACACAGGCCTAGGTCATTTTATAACCTCAACTACTGTAGGGTTTGCTATGAATTCAGGTGCAGAGGAGGATGCCATGATGATAAATACCTTTTTCTACCTTTGGATGGATTGATTGCTGAAGTGCTTTGCCTCTTTGCTCGGAATGCCTTAGCTCAAAAATCTTTGCACTCTCTGAAAGTTTGAATTCACGGTGAAATGAAATGGAGCCAAAAACCTTATTTTATAAGGTCTTTTCTATCACCTACCACATTTATTGTTTGTCAGTAATGTATTAACTCAACTTTATTTGCCGGTAATGAAGGATTTTCAACTTCTTTTCTCTAACCGAGGGAATAACAGCACATGTGTCATTAAGTTGCCAAACCCTCAAGATAATTTTCTTCAATTTGATGAAGAACATCCTGCCGATGGAGCATTACTCTGTCCTATCAGTGGAGCATCATATTGTTCTGCCGGTGAAGCATTTGTTGATTCTACCGGTGGAGGATTAACACCAATATTTAGATCACCTTTTCTAATCCATTGCTTTGAAAATTCTTGCTTAACCTCTTCAACCTTTTCTTTACCATTCAAGCTAGTACTTTTGTTATCTACCGGTGTACCTTTATTTCTACATAATTTAGCAATATGACCAATCTTGTTACATGCATAACAAGTTACATTATTTTTCTGAATAGCTTTCCCATAACCTATGCCGGTTTGTGTTCTGCATTTATTTGATAAATGACCAAATCTTCCACAAACATAACATCTTACATTCATTTTGCAATTTTCAGAGTTATGACCAATCTTGTTGCATTTGGTGCATTGACCAGTGGGAGGATTGATGTTCTGATAATTCCTAGATCTACATTCATTTGCCCTATGACCATATTTATTACAGTTAAAGCATTTTCCATTGAATTTGTAAGTATTAGAGGGTCTTACTGGTTTTCTTTGATCCTGGGTATTTGCAATACCGGAGCTTTCTCCAACTTCAAATCCAACTCCAGAAGTGTCACCTTTGGGTTTTTGATTCTTCAATAAGGTACCAAGTTCTTCTGAGCTTTTCTTGATTTTTTCTTTGTGTTGATTTGCAGTTTCCAATTCCCTTTCCAAGATCTCTTTTTGTCTCATTAGTTCATTCAAGTCATTTTGAGTATGCATCAGATCTATCTTCAACATATCATTTTCATAGCTAAGTCTTGTGTTCTCATTTGCTGCATCACTTAGTCTTCTGGTCAATTCTTCTTCATTCTTCTTTCTGTCCTCAATCTCTTTGCAAAATCTCATAGTCATATCCTGCATTTCATTTTTTGTTGTCATGATCTCTTATTTCAATTTGCTTATCATATCATTTAGTGATTCCTTTTCATCATTTTCATTTTGCAATTTTTCACAAAGTTCTCTTCTCTTGTTTCTTGTAACAGTAAGATTTTCTTGAAGTGCCTGAATAATGTCCTGAGCTACTTTTAAATCATCTTCTAATTTGATATTTTTCAGCTTCTCCGCATCATAGTTAGTAAGAGCTCCTTCAAGTTGCTTCATCAGATTTTCCATCTTTACCGGTGTTAATATCTTCCTCAAGTTGTTAGGCTTCTGAAAATAGAGGACCGAGCTCTGATACCAATTGTTAGGGTTCCCACAGATACTGAGAGGGGGGTGTGAATCAGTATCTGACCGGTAATTAAATTTTCTCAAAACCGAATATGCAGAATATAAAGTAGCAGTATACTAGTAAGAAAGAATTAATGCAAATAACAGAATAAAAACCATGCACATGAAAAGAACACCATAACACAAGATGTTTAACGAGGAAACCTGGTGTGGGAAAAACCTCGGTGGGATTTGTGACCCACAATATTCACTTACTGGCCAATAAGAGAATATTACTTACAATAGGGGCCTGCACATGCAGTAAGGCCAACTGCCTAGAGCTCACTGCTCAATAAGAGGTCACACTGACTTACAATGAGGATTTACACAAATCCAATATTCTGTGCTGCTTTACAATAGCATCTTCAATGCCAGATTCAGTACAGATTCTTGCTCTGCTCTTTACATATACCCTTGACCTACAATTCACACATTAGGTCTTCCTTATAATTTATTTATTACATTCATTCCATATGATACAAATGACTACAGTGATCTCTTTTATATACAAGAGTCATTTTACAATTTGCCGAGTCGGTTTACAATAATAAACAAAATATTACATATCAAAAATCCTGTCGGCCTCTATGCCAGTATACATATTTTCTTCTGTGCCGGTGAACATCTTCTATGCTAGTGCCGGTGTAGATTGATCTTCTGATGTCGGTGCACTATCTTGCCTATGTTATACTTTTCTAGTATAATGTCTTGCCGGTGCCATAAGATTGCAAGGTTGCCTGTATGATGGTTTGCCAGTATAATGTCTTGCCAGTGCCATAGGATTGCAAGGTTTCCAGTATGATGCTTTGTCGGTATAATGTCTTGCCGGTGCCATAGGATTGCAAGATTGCCTGTATGATGCTTTGCCGGTATAATGTCTTGTCGGTGCCATAGGATTGCAAGGTTTCCTGTATGATGCTTTGCCAGTATAATGTCTTGTCGGTGCCATAGGATTGCAAGGTTTCCATCAATGACAAAACCTTCAATCACACACAATGTTTCATTGGAGTGTCCATATGCCAACAGAATCTAGTGAAAAGAGAGACTACCGAGATGACAAACAGAAAGACAACCAATACAGAGGACACCGAGACTTCAGAAGGAGAGATAGAAAGACATGCCTAATAGCTGATGAGGAATCCAACAATGATAAATCTTATGAGACTGAGACAAAGGAAGTTGTTTATGTGGCTATCAAAGATGGATCAGATGAAGAGAGGTATGAAGAAAAAGCCCTAATATCTCACATAAATAAAAATGATTCCTGGATCATAGATAGTGGATGCTCACATCACATGATAGGTGATAAACACAAGTTTGTTAAATTAGAAGACTATGATAGAGGTTATGTAAGATTCGGTAATGATGCACCATGTCCAGTAAGAGGTAAAGGATCCATAACACTTCTTGACAATGCTAAATGTGATGATGTATACTGGGTTGAAGGTTTGAAATACAATTTGTTGAGTGTAGCACAACTAAACAATACAGGATACCGAATAGAATTTCAGAAGGGATGTGTCAAAGTTCATGACAAACATGGAAAGCTAGCTACTACTAGGACACAAACAATAGGTAATACATTTCATCTTGACTCAACTCAGAACAATTGTCTGTATGCTAAAATAGATGATACCTGGTTATGGCATAAAAGGTTTTGTCATGTAATTTTTGATAATCTAATCAAAATAAGTGAGAAGCACTAATTAAGAGGTCTACCGAGCTTAGAAAAACCTGTGAATGCAATATGCCGAGGATGCCAGATGGGTAAGATGACAAGGTCAAGTTTTACAAGTAAGTCCTACACTTCTAAAGGAATTTTAGATCTTGTACACACTGATCTTTGTGGTCCTATGAAAGTTCAAAGTTATTATGGAGATAGATACTTCATATTATTTGTGGATGATTACTCAAGAATGATGTCAATTATGTTTTTAAAAGAGAAATTAGAAGCCTTTCAAATGTTCAAATGGTATAAGGCTAGAGTTGAAAAAGAAACAGAAAGATGATTGAAATGTCTAAGATCTGATAGAGGAGGAGAATTCACTTCTAATGAATTTAACCTATTTTGCAATAATCATGGTATAAAGAGACAAGTGTCTACACCAAGAACACCTCAGCAAAATGGGATAGCTGAAAGAAGAAATAGATCAATTGTAGATTGTGCCAGAACCTTGATGATAGAAAAGAGGGTACCTCAAACATTCTAGAGAGAAGCAATCAACACAGTAGTTTACACCTTGAACCGAGTACAACTGAAGAAAGGAACTTTGAAGACACCGTATGAAATCTGGTATGATAAGAAACCCAATGTAAGCTATTTTAAATATTTGGGAGTAGATGTTGTGTTCACAAAGATGACAAAAATGGTAAGTTTGATCAGAAAAGTGAAGAAGGAACATTTCTTGGTTATTCTTCTAGAAGCAAAGTATTTAAATTTCTGATCAAATCATCTAACAAAATAGTGGAAAGTGCAAATGTGAAAATTGATGAATTTGGATAAAGAAATGATGAAGGAGATTCCAAAGAACTAGAAGATTATGAAGAATTTGTTTATGTTCAATCGAGAAATCCCACCGAGAAATTTGATGAAGATAATGAAGAGAATACTTAGTTACCGAGTGATGAAGAAGATCATACAGAGCCTACCGAGCCTGTATTAGCCAAGTATGTCAGAAGAAATCATGCATCAAGTCAAATTATAGGAGATAAGGATGATCCAGTAATGACAAAGAATAAACTTTGACAGAACACATGTCTGATATCTGAATTTGAACTGAGGATAGTACAAGAGGCAGTTAGTAATGAAGATTGGATAAATGCTATGATAGAAGAGATTAATCAAATCAAGAAGAGTGAAACATGGACATTGGTCTCAAAACCAAAAGAGAAAAATGTAATCGGTACAAAGTGGATTTTCAGAAACAAGCTGAATGAAAAAGGAGAGGTCATTTAGAATAAAGCAAGACTAGTTTGCAAAGGTTATGCTTAAGAAGAAGGAATTGATTATGGTGAGACTTTTGCACCTGTGGCAAAACTTGAAGGAGTAAGAACATTGTTAGAATATGCTACTTACAAAAATTCCAAGGTATATCAAATAGATGTTAAATCTGCATTTTTGAATGGTATACTAGAAAAAGAAGTTTACATTGAACAACCAGAAGGATTTATTGAAGACAAGAATAAAATTCAGGTATGTAAGTTGAACAAAGCATTATATGGTCTAAAGCAATCACCTAGAGCATGGTATGAAACATTGCACTCTTATTTGATCAAGATTGGTTTTATAAGGACAAGTGAAAACAACATGTATATGAAGAATGATGAGAATAATGGTATACTGCTTTCAACCATATTTGTTGATGATATTATTTTTTGTAGAAATGACTCCTTATGCAAGAACTTTGGAAATGAAATGTGCAAAGAATTTGAGATGTCATTAATCGGTGAAATAAAGTATTTTATAGGTTTGCAGATACTGGAAAAGAAAAATGAGATTTTCATTACTCAATCCAAGTATATAAAGGAAATCTTGAAGAAATTTGTAATGGAGGATTCTAAACCTATAAGTACTCCTATGACTACCAACTGTAAACTATCAAAGAATGATGAATCTGCATATGTTGATGAGACACTTTACCGATCCATGATTGGAAAGTTGCAATATGTAGTTCACAACAGGCTAGATATAGCACATGTAGTAGGTATAGTTGCAAGATTTTCTGCAGATCCCAAAGAAACCCATATGATAGCAATCAAGAGAATTTTCAGATACTTGAAAGGCACTGAAGATTATGGCTTAATATATCAGAAAGTGAATGTTTTTGATCTAAAAGTCTATACAAATGCTAACTGGGCAGGAAACATTGATAATAGGAAAAGCACAAGCAGTGGAGCTTTCTTTTTGGGAGACAAGCTAGTAAGTTGGCTTAGCAAAAAACAAGGATGCATTTCACAGTCAACAGTTGAAGTTGAATATGTCACAACAACATTAAATTGTACCAATATAGCCTGGATCAAACAACTATTAGAAGGTATGAATGAGAAAGTTACCGATCCAGTAACTATATTCTATGATAATACGAGTGTCATTAACATTTCAAAGAATCTGGTAATGCACTCTAAGACAAAGCATATCTCTATAAAGTATCATTATCTAAGAGAAGAAGTTCAAGAGAAGAAAGTTATGCTAGAATATATCAGTTCAAAGGAACAAATAGCAGATATTTTCCAAAGCCACTGCCAAGGGACACTTTTGAGTATCTCAGAAGTCAGTTAGTACTCACTAACAAAGTTTGGTGAAAGCATCAATTCTATGACTCAACGGGATAACTGTTTATGAGTTGATATTTCTTTACACTTTAGGAGGCCACCTAAAGTTGTACAAGAAAAGTGATTGAAGACAAAGCTACTTTGACGGAGAATGAAATTGCAAGGGAAGTACTTCACAAAGGAAGAAATCATGAATTAGTTTTCTTTTTGGCATTGTTGTCAAAGGGGGAGAAGACTAATGAATGGGGGAGAAGACTAAATGGAGAAGACTAATGACTGGGGGAGAGTTCCAAAAAATTTCAGAAGAAGTCTTCATAGCAATCTGAATCCAAATCAATTGAAACAAATCATGCTGGTATTGCCATTAAAGTTGGTTTTGCCATCAATGCCAAAGGGGGAGATTGTTAGCATTTTTCACAAAGGGAGATTGTTGGCATTTCTATAAGGATAATGAGAAGGTTGTTGGAGATCATTGATATAACTAAAGAAGGATGACTTCTATCTTAATAATATTATTTTGTCATTGATGTCAAGCAATTGATTTTCTGACTTAGTATGATGTTGCCATATCTTGAGAAGTATGTTTTGATGAAAATTAAGAGGTCGGTAAGTGACACAGAAAGAATGTGATAATGAAGGGGAATAATAAGCTATTCAATGGGAAACTATTACCAAGTTAGACAATGATGAGATCATGTTGTTTTGATATCCTACATATGTTATTGATTATAAGTTTAATACTGTACTATGTCACCAAGTAGAGAACCTAGTTGGTAAACCCTAAGGAACCTAGTCGGTAAACCCTAAGGTTATTGATATTGGTTAAAGAAGGCAAAATGTTAACCGAGTAAAGTTTAGTATTTACCGAGCGCCAACCAAATAGTAACAGAACGCATTGGATGAATAAAAACATTATTAAATGAAGGATGCCAATGAGCTAGAGATTTGTAAATGATTGGTATGTCGTGCATGAAGTTTGTTAAGGATCTACGATAATGAAAATACAAGAGATATATCTATAGTGTAGATTGAACTGCAATAACCTAGCACAAGTTCCAAGGAAGGAATGCAAGTTCCAAGGTAAGGTAAAATGTTTTTCAGATCAAAGGATACAATGAACCTAGTGAAGTTTGAAGATCTGATGGCTAAGATTGATCATGGAAATGTGATCAAGAGGAGATTTAGTGGTTAGAAATTGTATAAAAATAAGGAATTATTGATGAATAATGTATGTGGGCAAATGTAAGCACAGTGATGCTACAATAATGTTTACCAAGCATAGAAGTTTGAAGATCTGATTGAAGAACAGATTGAGAAGCCCAACAAGGGACAAGATAAGTCTTATGACAATATTTTTTTGAGCAAATAGAATCTTCTTTAGCATTTCAGATGTGAAGTTGTAGATATATTTTATTACTGTTGTTTATTTTGTAAGTAACAGAAAATCTCTTACCTGAGTGGACTTAACAGTCTTATTTGTAAACCCTCTAGCAAGGTAACATTCTAAATGAGTGTTTGAAATCCTTTGACAAGGTCACTTCTAACAAAGTGCAAGACTCTAACAAGTCTAAGGGAAATGCCTTAACCGGGTCACATCTAGCAATGTGTTTGTAATCTATAACTGGATTAGCTTTTAAGCGAGCATACTCTAGAAGGGTATATTTCTTAGTGGGTCCAAAATCCCACAGTGGTTTTTCCCTATTTGGGTTTCCACATTAAATCTGGTGTTGAATGTGTTATGATGTCTTAAGCATTTTTGTTTATGAGTTTGAATGATTTATAATCATAGTTGCATATCAGTAGAGGCTATCGAGGTTGAATTTGATGAATATATTGTATTGTGAGTGTTTATGATTCACCCCCCCCCTCTCATCTAAACTAACACAAAGGTCCCCTACAAGAAAGGAGGTAAGAGATACTCCATGTTTAATCCATTCCTTGATAATAATGATGCTTCTTTTGGTGTTTTTGAAAAGCATTCATTAGAAATTGGAAAAGAGATCCTAACCCAGATGGGGTATAAAGGAGGTGGTCTTGTCACAAATATCCAAGGCATTGTTTGTCCAATAGAGGTTACAATAAGACCTCGATTTGCAGGTCTGGGGTATAATGACAAAGAGAGCCTAGAAAAGGCTCTAGAAGGAAGCTCTTCTGAATCTGACTTAAAGCCAAAGTCTCTTCAACAAGAGAAGGGTAAGTCACCTCTGAAGAGTGATAGATCTATCAAGAGATCCCCAAGAAGATCCAAATCTCCTAAAAAATTTGGTGGCAACAAAAGTCCACAAAGGTATAAACCTGATTTCTCCAAAAAAATTTAGAACTATGCTACTACTAGTGATGCAATAAGTAGCATATGGAATTATTTTCCTTTTCCTTTTTGTGGCATGGATAACCATTGTGTTTCCAAGTGTAAAAAACATAAAGAATTGTGTAGGAAGGTCTTGTCTATCAGTGGAGACAAGACAAGAAGACCATCATTCCCATCAAAAAAAGGAGAATGGCAAGAAGGATTCAAAGACAAAGAACCTTTGCACTTATTGTAACAAAGGTGGACATTAGGAAGCTAGGTGTTGGAAACTCCACCCAGAGCTTCGTTTGAAGAAGGACAAGAAGATTGAAGTTGATTCTTCATTGGTGAACATAGGGCAATTGAAGAGGCTCATGTATGTGAGAAAAACCTCTTTGCTTATGTCTGCAAAGGTGGAAAAAGGGGGTGATCTAAAGCATGAAAATAAATTAGTGGCATGCAAGCCTAACTATCATGTGTTTCAGAGATCATCAATGCCGCAACATGAGAATTTATCATGGGAAACTGTCAAGAGGATTAAAAGTATTGTTAGCTCATTGTCAGTATCATCCTTTTATTTGTTAATGTTGCTAATGTGTTATACATGGATAGTAGTTGGGATAATGAATGCAGAAGGATGTGGGAAAATGCATATGGGTAGCAATATGATTGAAGTTTCATAATTGTTGTAAATTTTTTTTTTGAAGCAGGTGCACAAAACAAGGTGGACAAATACTAGACATGTGGGGAAGTGTTTCCCTCACTTGGTGTTTGATTAATAACCTTTTGGAGGTCCATTAGCCAAGTTGGGTAAGAAATGAATTAGCTATTTGTAAACCTGATTATTCATCTTTGTAAATTCACATGTTGCTCAAGATTGTAAAAGTGATGATCTATTATAACATCACTTGCAACATTGTGTTTTAGTCTTCTATGGGAGTCTAGGAAGTCAGTGAGATGAGTCAGATGTTGTAATACACTTTTGGAGTCCAAATTTTTTTTTTAGTGGGGAGGAATGATCCAGGTGGATATGCACAAACAAATTTAAAAAAAAAATGGATTCGGTCAAAATTTGTTAAGGAGGTTTATTACTTGTAACCTCTGCCAAACTATTGTAAGAACCTACCACTACACCAAGTGGATTCGTCATCTATATGAGCATAATATTATCCTTATGATGTATGAAACAATGCAAACAATTAAATATGGTGGTTAAGGATTTGGAACCCCCAACCACCTATTTCACTTAGAAGTCATTAAACCGCTACACCATAGAGGTTGTGCAAGATAATAATGTATTGAAAGCCTAATTTAAGCCTTAAATTGTTATATCCTAACAATAAGGGCTTGAGCCCCTATCCTTGTCACATGATTAAAATAATATGGCCAAAGTTGTATAAGCTGAAAACCTTGAGAGGGTTTTTAGAAAGATTTTTATTTGATTTTAAAAATCTACAGCTTAACATAGGTGATATGGGAAATATATTCTGTTAACCTCCAAATAGCATATGCCAATGCTTTAAAAAGGGGGAATTTTGTTCTTGAAAAATAATTCTTCTTGGAGGGGATTTCCAGGAGGAGAATTCAGAGCCCTGGCTTGGGCTTGATGTCTTAGTTTGTTGTTCTCATATTTTTTTTTGAAAAAAGTGAGTTGTATTGTTATTGCTTTGGAATCATTGTAAACATGGTGGAGAAGCTTGACACAAACATGTTGCTGGAAAGTTTCTGTCAGTACGATGTGGAAATGGGAAGAGCTTGAAAATCAATAATCTTCCTCAAAGGCAGTGTAAATTGTATTGCAACTCGAAGACCATTTTGATGTAACAAAGCCTCTTTGATATCGACAACAAATTAATGGAATGGCATTGCAGTTGAGAAAGCTCGAAGACGTAACCCGAACAATGGGTGAACTCCATTAACAAACTAGCTTTCATCTCTTTATGCTTCTCTTGTTATTTTTTAGTATTTTGTTTCCTTCGTGAGTTATTAGTTAGCCTATCATTAAGTTGACAACTGGTTAAATAAATATCATAATGTAATCTCGATAGTAAATGAACATAGCCATGCAATTCTGTTTGCGATGGGGAAAAATTTGTAATTTGAAATAGGTGTAAATTTATGTTGTAAGCCTTAATTATAGATCAGTCAGTTACCTAACAACAGTGACAAAAGAATATCTTCAAACGTTTCATCTACAAAAAGAAATTAGGAACTCTGAAGAACTCTGAATCAATATCCATCATTGCCATCATTGTAGCTTTGTTTTAAAGGTGCGTAACAATTTTTAAGTAGTGTAATAGATTGCAAATCTTGTATTTGACTTTGCTAATTTTGTGTCTATCTTTTTTATAATATTTTGTTTTACTTCATCTTTCTTATATTATGAGTTAATTGCCATTTTTGGGGTTGCAGGATATTTTACAGTTCCTCTTTCAAACTTGAGTATAAGGTTCGATTCAAATTCTCCTTTTTCAAGGTTCTTTTATAATAGTTATTATGAAATTTCTAGTTTTTTACAATTTTTATAGAATTCATGTTTGTTATAAACATTTTGATTTTTGTTTCAGCATATTTTGGAGTCCTTGTTTTAAAGTTACATTAAAATCTCACAATTTGAAAGCTATGTTCAGATTCTTCTTCTTTAGGTACTTTACAATTGTGCCTCTTTGCGTTTAAATGATGTCAACCATATTTCTATAGAAAATGGTACCTATGTTTCCTGAAAATGATGGTAGTTGAAACCATGAAATACTCATTTTTAGTTTGATTTTCAATGGAGCATTGTAGCTCATAATGATAATATTTCAATTTGAAAGACAAAATCCTCTACTATTCTCTTTTATTTTCTGTTACAAATTTATCGATTAAACTAAATTTGAAAGAATATCTTTTCTATCTTTTGGCATCATTTAATGGTTAACCTTTCATATTTAATGATTACATTCCTTCATTCTCTTATGGCATTCATTTCTCCATTCTCTTATGAAATTTAATGGATTTGTATATTGCTTTAGTATGGGCTTCTTTTCTTCCCATATCTGTTATGGTGCATTTAATGGATTTGTATCTTGTTTTAGTGTGATCTTTTTTTTTTGGGCGGGGGAGGGTTTGATAAATGGCTGAGTGAAAGGATTATATTGAAATTAACAACATTTACATAATGTAGAGTGAATTTTAAAAAGAAAAAAATTGGGCTTGTAATCCCGAATGTTCAGACTCATCCATCAAGGAATAATATCTCTATTTATATAAGTTCTAACGGGTTGACTCTCAGCGATCTAAATATATAGAACTTATAACAGAGTAGCAAAGACTTTAAAATTTAAAAAATTCTACTATTTTATTTACATATAGCAGAAAGAAAAAAGAAACCATATCTGCACTACTTATAAATCAATCAACCCTAAGCTGAAACCTCCACTGGATTATGACCCCATGGCCCCTGCTCTACATTGAGGGGTACCCATGACCTTGGCCTCTTGAACTCAAAACTCAACGACCTTCAACATCTCCTCCATTTCATTCAACCTTCGGGATAAGTCCATTCAAATGGGCAAACTCAAAGAATTCATCTTCTCTATCTGCATTATTTTGTTCATTCGCCAAAAACCTTCATTCTAAGAATCTGAGCACCATTCCCGTGAATGTCCTATGATACCCTAGAGAAGGGCCCTTCAAATCCAAAAGGAAAGGGTAGTAGTTGATTATCTCTCCTGGAATCGAGTATAAAATGAGGTCTCTTGGGTGAGGTATTCTCGTGCCACTTATGGCTTGATTTAGAGTAGTTGCCAATCCCCCCAACACCTTCTGGTCAAATAATCTTGTGCCTAATGCCAACACCTCATCCTTAGAAGCCTGAACATCTAGAAGATAAGCAACAAATATTGAAGAGATATTCGAGTTATCCCATGAATACTTTGTTCTGCTCAAATGTCCATATCCAAGAATTACCTTGACCACCAAGATCACTCCAGTGTTTGAGACATAGAGAAGTTTTTTTAACATTAGGTTCGTAATCTCACGAAAGGAGACTTGACGATAGTTGTAGGTGAGAGAAGTGGGGGTGTCTCCCCAAAGCAATAAATCGGCTCACGATGTTTTCTTATGATAAAACCGTGAGGAACTTCTGCCATTGTTGAGCAACCCCAAAGGATAGTGCTCTACAAATGACTCTAAAAAACCTTCAACCTTCAAAGCCAATAGAATGTTAGGGAAAAGAAAAGGCTTAGTTCTTCATTACTTAAAAATCTCCAAATATTCTCGCACTTTCCCAAGTTCATTAATGCGAAATGCTTGGATTTGATGAGCCCAAAGGAAAGGTGGTAGAGAATAAAGCTTCCAACTCTAAGGTATTAATGAGTCAGTCCTCACCACATTGTAAACATGGCAGAGCCTGCCTCCACCAATATTTATGGTGTACTTTCCCTCTATTCCTAAAGACTTGTCAGAGTTGATGACCTCATCAATATTTTTTATCCTCACATTTAGAACGCTTAGCTAAAATTAATAAATTATAACATCCACTTCATAATCTAGTTCAAAGAGGTCGTGGCATTTATTTGGCCTAACAATTGCCAACTCAACTTCCCAGTGGTGATCACAATAATGTAGATCTATTCAGCAAGGGCCCACACTACTTTAAAAGGGTGATTTCTTGCATATCTATTTTGGAGGGAAGGGCCTTATATTTAAAAAAAAGACCATTGAAATATGATTAAGGACTTCATTTGAATTCAAAGAAATTTCCCAAATAAAACCCGTGAGCCTCAACAGATAGATTAGGGTTTAAATATGCCTGTGTCCAGCTACATAATTTTGTGCTCTCAAGAAAACCAAAATTAAAGGCTGAGGTCAAATGCCCACCAACTCAATGAAGTGCCAGTTGAATCCATTTTGGATAGAGCATCAACATCCATGTTTGCTTCTCTATAGATATGGTTGCAAGTGAAGTTGTCGAAGGTGGGCAGTAGCATTAAATTTTTTTTCAGTAGTGATTGCAACTTCCAATTACAAGAATGAGACATTTTAATGGCATTTATGACTATGGTTGAATCCCCTTCAATAGCTAAATTTATGATACACTGATTAGAGCACTTTGAAAACCAAACAAGAGGGTCATAAACTCTGCTACATTGTTTATATCCAATGGAAAAGGCACAACCATCTTACCAAAAACTATTCCCCTGTGATCTCTTAAAACACATCCAATTCCAGAGGCTTGTAGATTTCCTTTGGAAGCCCCATCAAATTTTAACTTGAGCCAACCCAATTGGGGAGGAAGCCATACTGCCCCTTCGCTACCACCTGCTTTCTTACATAAGAAAGGGGGAATTTCATTTCCATTCCATAAAAGTCTTATTCTTCCATCCCATGATTTGAATTCCTTGTCCAAGTTGAGAGAAAGAGAAAGTCTATTGTGAATATTCTCAACTATGGCTACTTCTAGAGAACATAAGATAGATTCTACCCTTCTAGCTTTATCCTCAAATAATCTCCTATTTTGCTCCTTCCATACCTCCCATACTAGAGAAGATGGAGTGATTTCCCATAGAGAGCTTAACATGCCATCTCTCAGCCTAACTGGCCAGCTTGTGAAGAGGGAAACAATGTCATTTAGGAGGGTAGTAATCCAACCAAGTTTAGCACAAATCCACCTCCAACATCTAGCAGGGCAAGGTAATTTAATAGGAGATGGTCTATAGATTCCAGCCTTGGGGATAATTTTTCTATTCCGAAAATTTTTTAAGGGCATACAATGATCCTCAGAATCCCCTTGATTAGTGAGGACATTACATCCTACCTTAGTTGAATATTGACCTAATTTTTCTTGAGAGTATATTAGAGAGTTAGATCCATCTCTGAAAATCAATTTCCTATGCTTGATTAAATTTGAGAGCTAGTGTAGCTCATTTAAGGGAAGAGGAATACCTTCAAATCTTTTTAAACTCTAGCCTAGTAAGGGATTATCTCATGAAAATTCAACATAGTTTTTGATATGCAGTTCCCAATGTTGTCTTAACCATACTCTTGTTGATGGAATGGAAATTAAGTTGTCTACGCTCAGAAGTCGTCCCCAAGAGTTCTCCCCAAAAAGACAAGAGGAACCATCATGGACATCCCAACATACATAATCTTCTATAAGATGTCTATATTTGATGATAAAGTTCCAGGTCCATGACCCTTTAGGATGACTAAATTCCCATAACAAGTTGATGGGATCAACTATAGCTACATATTTGGGGAGCATCATTCTTACCCATCTCGCATTTGGGTCAATGAGAATTTCCCAAACTAATTTGGTAGCTAAGGATAGATTCTAAATTTGAAGATTGTGGACTCCCAATCCCCTTGAAGATTTGGGTTTGCAAACTTTATCCCAAGCAATCAGAGAAATTTTATGCCTTTCATATGAATTTTTCCAAAAAAAGTTTTTCATCTTCTAAATGATGGAGGAGTTCATACCTGTAGAGAGGGAAAGTATAGACAAAAGATAAATAGGGAGGGCCAAGATAAATTCTTGAAGCATAATCAATCTGCCCACCCAAGAAAGATACTTCCCTTTCCATGAATTGACTTTGTTAACCAATTTTAACTTAAAGGGAACCCATAGTTTAGAACTCCTCAATCCCTTGTCTATTGGTACCCCCAAATACATACAAGGTAGAGCTCCTTTTTTGTAGTTGAAGATTTTTTAAAATCTTACTCTCCACTAATGGCGAGGTAGAAAAGAAATATATTTATGATTTTTACTTTTTGATAACTTGACCTGAGGCCTTACCATAAGACATCAAAAGCTCCTGAAACTAGACTACTTCCTTAGATCTTGCTACACCAAGTAGAAGGTTGTCATCAACAAATTAGTGATGCGTGGCAACAAAATTGAAAGTAATCTTGATTCCTTCCAAATTCTTGCTGGCATGCCTTGACTTTATATCTCTTCCAAATGCCTCTGCCATAATAATAAAGACAAATGGGGAAATTGGATCCCCTTGATGAATTCCCTTTCAAGATGAGAAAAAACCTTTAGGTTAACCATTGACAAGAATAGAGAATCTTGGTGTTGATATGCATTCATAAATCCAATTAATGCATTGCCTACTACAACCAAAAGCCTACATAGTTTTGCACAAAAAACACCAATCCACGTTATCATATGCCTTAGAAATGTCCAATTTTACTATCATAACTAGCCTTTTTGTGTTTTGAAAGGTGTGAATTGCCTCATGCGCCACAATAACCCCATCTAGAATTGAGTGGCTAGGGACAAAGCCAGTCTATTCCTCTAAAATGATAGAATCCATAAAAGGTTTCAACCTATTCATCATCACCTTAGAGAGGATTTTGTAAATAGAATTACAAAGAGAGATTGTCCTGAATTCCTCTAATCTGGAATCTTTTTCTTTCTCTGGAATAAGAACTATAATGGTATTTTTGATCTCCTTTAAGAGGTTTCCCAATGCAAATTCTAAAGCCTCCACTAAGTCCTTTTCAAGGATATCCCAATTTTTTTTCAAAAAACCTGTTGGAAAACCATCAGAACCAAGGGCCTTATTAGAGGAAAGTTGAATTAGGCCTATACTCACTTCTTCCAGGGAAAAAATTTAGTCTCCGAGATTACCTTAGGGATGAATGATAACATCTTCCTTCATTCTAAAAGATCTAAACCTTCTTCATTATTTAGAAAGTTGAAGAAAAAACTGACAATCTCATTTCTTAGGGCAACTGGGTCATCAATGGAGCATTTACACTAAATATCTAGCCTTGAAATTTTGTTTTTGCCTCTATGGATCTAAATGACATTCTGGAAAAATTTTGTGTTCCTATCACCAACTTGAAGCCAATTTTCCCTAGATGTTTGCTTCCAGAAAATCTCCTCTTTAGATAGTGTGTCCTCATATTCACCCAAGAAGAACTTCTCTTGAAGAAAAAGGTTTTGAGACATACCCTCCTTGATTACTCTCTCATTCAAATAATCTAATTGGTCCTCAAGATTTTTTTTAACAGCAAAGATATTCTAGAAATACAACATGCATTCCATTCTAAAACCTATCTTTTAACATATTTTAGCTTGGACACAAAACCAAAAAGTTTGGAGCCTTCAAAACTTACATCATTCCACCATTTTTTAATGAGAGGTAGGAAACCAGCATCCTTCATCCACATATTTTCAAATCTGAAAGGCGGTTTTGAGAGACTTGGCCCCCCCTTCAAAGAGAGAAGAAGTGGAAAGTGATTTGAACCTGAGCAAGGTAGGAGAGAGAAGTCAAGGGAAAAAGGGAAGGAGGAAAAATCCTCCAAACAAAAGAATCTATCAATTTTTTCTACTATGTTACTAAAGCCTTTCCTCCTATTGTTCCAAGTGAAGACATTATCTGCAGATTTTATCTCAAAAAGACCATTTCTATCAATCCAATTATTAAGAGTGATACAACCTCTTTTATCCTTGGAGCTCCTAATAGCATTGAATTCACCTCTAATGATAAGGAAATGATCTTGGATATGAGATAACACTTCATCCAAATTTGACCACAGAGAACGTCTAAGAGTAGGAGATGCAACCATATACATTTAGCAATAAGAAGGATGCATTAGAGGGCAGATGGAGGACTCTCGCCAACAACCAATTTCTATTAGAAGTAACTCCAATGTGAACTGCTGATGGTTTCCAAGTTATCAACAAACCCCTTGATGCATCCTATGCAGATAATGTCACATGCTGATTGGCAGTGAAAAGATGACCAATCCCTACCCTAAAGGATTCTGCTTGAAGAAAGTCTAATTTTGTTTCCTATAATAAGATTTATTGTGATTAGGGTGATGAAGTGTTACTAATTGATGTTGATCCATGAAAGTGACAATACAGAAGGTTTAAACTAAAAATTTCTTGTGATTAGGGTGATGAAGTGTTGTTAATTGATGTTAATATAAGGAACTATCTCAAATGTGTGCCATAGATAGTAATACCTCATTGTTTTGAAAGCATTGATGAATAATCATGTAAATAATATTATTATTACTCTCTTACATTATTTTACAATTATGAAAAATTAGCCAAACATTCTATTGTAATTGTCTCAAATCGCTTAGAGGTTGTTGGAGCATCCTCCTAGGCTAAGATCACAAATGAAAACACTTCCACAATAGAGAGAGAAATAATAAATCATTAGTAAATGATATGTTGAGCTGAGATGAATTGATATGATAGAATGTACAAATGAGCTTGCTTATATAGGCAAGAGAGGATGAGGTAGTAACAACTACCCTTGATACAAACTTAAATGCATGATGTATTATGAAACTAATATTAAATAATGGGATATGAATCATGTGACACCTAAGATAACTAACATGGACAATATTAAATGTGTGTACCTTGTGACAACTAAGCTAATCTAAGTAAACTTAACATACATGATTAAGTAGTTAGGATATGTCCTTATTCACACCAGCAACCCCCCTTTAGTACAAATTATGGAATGAAATTATTATGAAAATGATGCAAGACTAACATGAGAATGTAATATGATAATGTCTTTGTTGGAAAAATGGTTAGCGCTCCCCTCAGGATTCGTGACAAGGGACTAACTACCTCCCGTGTGATCCATATATCTATAGTTTGTATCGAGCATTGATAGATTGGTCTTTTGACGCAATGGAAAACCGGTCCAACAAATGGTATCAGAGGGTTGGGTCATGGGTTTGAATCCCTTTAGGTATTTTTTGAGGGGGAAATTGTTAGAAAAATGGTCAGCGCACTCCTCGAGATTCATGACAAGGGACTAAGCACCTCCCGTGTGATCCATATCTCTATAGTTTGTATCAGGCATTGATAGATTAGTCTTTTGACGCAACAACAAACTGGGTCAACAATCTCTGAAAACTACTCCTGTCTCCTTATCTATGAAGGATGATGTAGCATAGTAAATTATCATTGGGTCTATTTACACCTCATGCTTGTGCCCCTACTTTAGCGTGTCTACCCCTCATCTCCTATCTGGGTCCGTTTAGTGCCTTAACTTCAACTTTTATGCTTCAAATACCTACCAAATGACCCTCTAGAGTTGAGTCCTCCTCTTTGGCCCTTGATTTTGGTCCCTGATTCAAGAGAACCAGGATGCTACCAATGCTCTAATACCCCTCTTTAGGGCTCAATCTTTGAGGAGGGTTTGAGACCCATCTCTCCAATTGGAAATGAAGTCAGTGGCTCAATATGACTATTGGAGATCAATCTAATTGGTAAATTTAGATCCTAATATATAAAGACATTCAATCATACCTAAGAATTCCAATTCTTGACATTCAAGCAATCGAGTGTTTAAGTTTTGAGGTCTTCATCATTAAGCATTTTTAGAGTTCTTCAAGGCTCCATGTTCTTCATTGAACCATTGTGGAGA
Organism: Cryptomeria japonica; assembly: GCF_030272615.1. Taxonomy (NCBI): domain Eukaryota; kingdom Viridiplantae; phylum Streptophyta; class Pinopsida; order Cupressales; family Cupressaceae; genus Cryptomeria; species Cryptomeria japonica. The sequence continues at coordinate 2,001,172 of NW_026728840.1, forward strand.
AAATTACATCATTCATATGAAACAATATGTGTGTGATTAGGGCTTTTTCATGTTCATTCCATCTCATATAGCATATGTGATTACATTCATGAAGCAAACCATTATTATCAGTCATTTCAGATCTAAGGTATATCTTTCCATCATTTATTTCAGTATTTGCAATACTTCATTCAAGGTTAATTCCTTAGTTGGGGTTTGACTTAGGTAAACACCTATTTCCAACCTATTTCCCCTTCTCTATGTGTGTAGGAAATAGGTATGCAACTACGATCTTCAAGATAAGCTTTATTTGTAGAGAAAAATCACCCCCCATTGGAGTGTGAAAATTTCAGAGGACCAGAGTGACCGTCACACCATTCTCAAAAAATTAGGAACTTTTTCTAGGAACAAGTCTGAATCCTCTTACAATCCTCACTTCTAGGTTCATGGCTTGATCTGACAACTATAGCTCACTATTTGCACATTTTTACATCAATTTCAGTCCATTTTTCCTAATTTCAGCAAATTCAACAAATCAATTCAACTCAAGGGAAAAAAAGGGGGGTACATCCTAAACCCCCTAGAATCAGATTAGCATTTAGACCTCTTAGGTTTAGATCTATCTAATTCCTATCTTTCCCAAGTGTAATGGTATTAAGAAAAAGTTAGTGGTTTATATCATTCTTGTGGTGGAAACCCTAATTTTTTACCACTATAAATTATTATGCCACAACCAAATCAGGTACATGCCCAAATAAACAAGAAAGTGACAAGTTGGAAGAGAATTATGAGCTAGCCAAATATGCAAATAATCCCCAAATAAATGCATGGCTACATAGGTTAGTAGAAAAAATAATGTGCACAACTCTTCCAATGAAAGTCCAGATGACTCAAAGTGATGCATCAATCAAATTGATAATAATATATGCAGTATAAAATATTGCATCAAATTGATGATGTAGGCCAATGAACAAATTGGAGAAATACTGATGCAATTTACCAAGAGTCAAATATGAAGCAGATTGGGTTGTGGAAAATGAAACGATAGAAAGATCTATCACCAATATGAAGAATCCCAAGATCTCAACAAGGCTAGTGAAGAGATGCAAATCGAAAGGCTCTGATACCATGTTGGAGCATCCTCATAGGCCAGGATAACAAATGCAAACACTTCCATAGTGTAAAGAGAGAAATAATAAATCATCAAGAAATAATATATTGAGCTGATATGAATTGATATGATGCAATGTACAAATGAGCTTGCTTATATAGGGAAGAGATTATGAGGTAGTAACAATCACCCTTGATACAAAATTAAATGCATGATGCAGTATGAAACTAATATTAAATAATGACTTATCACTCATATCTATCTAGAATTAACCCTAAGATAATTGATATGGATAATATTAAATGTGCACTCCTTGTGACAACTAAGATATCCTAAGTAAACTTAGCTTGTGGTAATAGGTGTTAACTAAGAACTAGTTATGATATGTCTAGATTCACACCAATAGAGGCAAGGCCAACTATTGGAATCATTATAATTATTACTTTATCACTATTATATATGCTACAGTTTAAGAAAAATTCAATTTTGATAAGAAAGTTGTCTTAACATTGCATCCTAATGTTAAAAACACAAAAATGTAATTTTAGGCAATAAAATAGGAAAACTCCATTTGTAATCTATAAAGGTCATTTATGTCCTAACAATGATCAAAATGGGCATAATTGGTAGGCTTGTTAAATTGATGTAGATATATGTTCAAGATATAAAATTTCAAAAAAAGGTTTCAACTATTTACCTAGATCAAAAGAACTATCGATCTATAAATTGGGCTTCCACATCATCAAAAATGGAAGAACATTTAAACAAGATAAAGAGTTTGAAAACAAAGTTACACTTGTTGAGAAACTTATGATGCATGCTATGATAGATGATAAATCATCTTTGTATGGAGATAATGGAGCAAAAATGGAACACCCAAGTTGGTAAGTGGATAATAATAACTACAAGGATTATGTTATTTTCTAGCTCATGGACTTATGTCGGAGATTGAACATTAGATATCTAGCTAGGGATTTGGGTGCTACATTTTGGGCGTTTTTAGTTTCATCTATTGCTTCTCCATTTTATTCTTTTCTTAATATGGAGGTTTAATAATATTTTTTTGTAGGTACTATTATGCTTCCAAATTTTCTCTAACTATCTTGTTGGAACGAGCTTCTTAAGTCTTTGTGTCTAGAAACTTGTGTTTTGTGCCCATTTCTTACTAAATAATACAATGGTGTTCTTCGTAATGTGGTTTTTTTCTCTTGGAAGAGTTTTTTCCATTTAAATCACTATGTTATGATATATTGCTTGTGTCTCTATTATTAAGAAAATCAACCATGATGATTAATCCATTTCCTACATAACCACCTTATTGAAAAAATGCATGAAAGTATATTACATATAGCCAAATACCAATATTAAACGTCCTCGTCCCAAGATAACACAAGATATGATTGAGAAAGCCCATAGATATACCTTCTCAAAACATAAGGAATGACCTCTAGGGATAGTAAGAATCTTCAGATACTGACTAGGATCATGTTATGAACACACAAAATATGGCTTTTAGGTCTAGCAAGATCCTTAGATACTTACTAGGAGCCATGTCCACAAGGAGTCACAATGACTAGAAATATGTGTTATGCTAGGTGACTCATGCACAAGAAAATTCATGGTATGTGATCAAAGTGTACAAAATAATCTCATGGTATGTGCACAAAATAATCTTATGTACAATAAATGCATAGGTAGGCCACATGACTTCCCTAGGTGAAAAAATTATTTTCTTGTAATTCCTCCAAATCAAATAAATTTATACTAATTTATAAATTTTGGTGTTGTTCAAATTTTATGTATTGTTTATTTTACTGAAAATTATTATTTTTTAATAAGTGTTAGATTATTGTTTATTTTACTTAAAATTATTATTTTTTAATAAGTGTTAGATCTATTATTTATTAAAAATAATATTACACATATTCATAAGAAAGGTGGGCGAATAAAAAATCATATCCCTAAAGTCCAAACGAGACTATCACCCACTTATGTTTATTTTAAAAAATGCATCATATACAAAAGGCAAGAAAGTGGATACAACCAAAACAAAATAAAAAATAAAAAATAAAAAGAGTTTTTGGTATCCAAATTGGATGAAACAAATACTTTAGTTTCTTAACCACTCTAGATGCAACAATGTTCTTTGACACAAGAATTGCCAAAATGAATCCTTTAAGATGAAACTTCAAATAATTTTCTTACTCCTTAGTGAATATGACGAAGATCCAAAATCTAACAAGGCTTTCATACCATGTTAAATTCAATGGGAGTCTAATCACATGAGATTGGATTAAGTGAATATAGAATTCTATAATAGTAGAAAACATAGAGAAGATGAGGGTTGCAATATGCAATAAAAAATGATATTAAAAAATTGAGTAAATTAATAATCAAATCAACCCATCACATGAATGGATCAAGTACATACAATAGGCCTCTTAGATGCACGACTCAATGAGTTAATAGTCAAAGTGGTCATGAATCTAATTGGTAATTAATAGATTAATTAAGTCAATATGACTAAGATAAAGGTAACTTTGATTGAACAAATGTGGCAACCAAATATTGTTAATCAAGAATTGATGAGGCAATGGTGGGATTTATGTTCCTAGGTGAAAATAATTATATTTTCCTAATAACTAGGTATAATTATTATGTACAATATCACACTTTAAAAAGAAACATACTCAAGGTGAAGTATGAATATTACATAAACACTTACAAATCATCATATTATAATTATATAGATAAAAATTATACATAATAAATATACACTTGAAAATTAAAATTTTAAAATAAATAATTGAAAACTGATAACTTCTAATATAACATCTCCACTTTTCTATAATTTAATTAACATAATGGATTATTTTTCCTCACACAATTGTTCTATATACTTGATAGTATATACCCTACCACAATCTAAGGAGTAATCTAGTAATGTATCATGTCATGACATGTATCCTTCAAAATTGACTTATACTAATCTAATTATATCTCAAAAGACCTTATTTATATGTTACTATTTTTAATGTCAATTTTTCACATGTGCTTTCTTTTGATCAATTGATTGACCAAATTTGAGAGGTTTTAAGATTATTATTATTTAATCATTTAGTATTGAGAGTAAAAATTAAAGCTGCATCAATAACTTTTTTTAATTAAAAAGTTAAGAATTGAAAAGTGAGTTTCTTTTGCAATGTCATACCTACATACATACATATATATACACTATTATTTTTTTGTTTCATTTTAATGTCAACCATGAATATAGTCATAAATAGGGAGGATAAGATCTCATTTCAAAACTCATCCAAAGCTAAATCCCATTGTCATCTTTTTAAAATAACGTAACATTCAACAAAATAATAAGATTACATTTCTTTTGAATTATAATTATTGTGGAATTCATTCATTCACAAGATTTACTAGATCTATAAAGTCATTCTCTACCATTTGCCATTGGCTACTCTGTTTCTAACTCTCTTCCTAACTCCTTTCAGCTGAACGAGTTACCTCGTTGAACTTTGCATTGGTTAAAAAGACCAACCTTCTCAATAAGTAGCTCTTAGGATTAAATTTTAATTAGGTGAAGGGTTCAATTAGCTTTAGGATTCAATAAAGATTTAATGGAACACTATACTTGAATACTAACCCTATACCAAATCCAAGCAAAACACTAAACCAAATGAAGCATAAACCTAAACCTAATTGGACAATAAATCAACTAAACCATGACTTAAAACTATACCAAATAGAACACTAATTCTAGACCTAAGTAAACATTAAACCAGATTGAACCTAACAATAAACTTGAACATAAAACTAAATTTAACCCAAACCCTATATTCACTAAATTAAATTGAACCCAAAATCTGAACCTAATTGAATATAACCAATCTCTTAAACCAAATTGAATCATAACCCTAACATTAAAAAAGATTGAACCATGATTATAAACCTAATTGAACATCAATGGTAACACTAAATCAAACCTAATTGAAAATCAACGATAACACTAAATCAAACCTAATTGAAAATTAACCATAACACTAAATCAAAATGAATATTTACTATAAACTAAATGTTAAACCAAATTGAAACTTAAGACTAAGCCTAATTAAACATTAAACAAAATTGAAGCACAATACCATGTTTACTAAACCAGATCAAGGACCCAAACTCAAATATCAATTTGAACAATAATGTTAGATGAAATAAAACCTTAACACTAATGTTAAAAAATATTGAACCATGATAATAAACCTAATTGAACCCTAACTGTAACACTAAACTAAATTGAAACCCAACCATACACCTTATTGAACAATAAACCAAGTTGAACACTAACTATAACACTACATGAAATTGAACCCTAACACTAACCCTAATTGAATAGTAACCCTAACACTAACCCTAAATCTAAAATTAATTGACAAATAAACTACGTTGAACCCTAACCCTAACACTAAACAAAATTGAACCCCGACCCTAACAGTAAATTATATTGAAAAGTAGATTGAACCATGATTGTAAACCTAATTGAACCTTGATTCTAACACTAAACAAAAATTAACCCTACCACTAAAAGAAATTGAAAACAAAAATTAACCCTACCACCAAAACAAATTGAAAACTAACCCCAAAACTAATTGAAAAATAAACCAACTTAAACCCTAACACTAAAAAAACTAACCCAGACCCTAAAACTAAACTTAATTAAACCCTACCCCTAGGACTAATTGAAACCTAACCCTAAAAATAAACAAAATTGAACACTAATGATAACACTAAATGAAATTTAACTATAACCCTATACCTAACTAAATGTTAAACCAAATTGAACTCTAAATCTAAAACAAATTTAATACTAAAGCTAAACTCCAACCCTAAAACTAATCTTAATTGAACCCTACCCCTAGACCTAATTGAACCTTAACCCTAACAATAAATGAAATTGAACCCCAATGATAACACTAAATAAAAATGAACTTTAACCCTATACCTAATTGAACGGTAAACCAATTTGAACTCTAAATCTAAAAAAAAATTGAACACTAACCCTATGTTCACCAAACCAAAATTGAACCCTAACTTTCAACTTTATTGAACTAATAAATAAATTTGAATCATAACCCTTAACCTACTTAAACACTCAGAAAGATTGAACCCCAACTCAAACACTAAATTATATTGAAAATTAGACTGAACCATAATTATAATCGTAATTGAACCTTAATTCTAACACTAAACAAAAATTAACCCTACCACCAAAACAAATTGAAAACTAACCCCAAAACTAATTGAAAAATAAACCAAGTTAAACCCTAACACTAAAAAAATTGAACCCCAACCCTAAAACTATACTTAATTGAACCCTACCCCTAGACCTAATTGGACCCTAACCCTAAAAATAAACAAAATTGAACCCTAATGATAACAATAAACGAAATTGAACTATAACCCTATACCTAACTGAACATTAAACTAAGTTGAACTCTAAATCTGAAACAAATTTAACACTAAAACTAAACTCCAACCCTAAAACTATGCTTAATTGAACCCTAGCCCTAGACCTAATTGAACCTTAACCCTAACAATAAATGAAATTGAACCCTAATGATAACACTAAATAAAATTGAAGTATAGCCCTATACCTAATTGAATGGTAAACCAAATTGAACTCTAAATATAAACAAAATTGAACACTGACCCTATGTTCACCAAACAAAAATTGAACCCAAACTTTAAACATAATTGAACTAATAAATCGAATTGAACCATAACCCTTAACCTACTTAAACACTCAGAAAGATTGAACCCCAACTCGAACACTAAATTATATTGAAAAGTAGATTGAACCATGATTGTAATCCTAATTGAACCTTAACTCTAACACTAAACAAAAATTAACCTTACACCTAAAACAAATTGAAAACTAACCCCAAAACTAATTGAAAAATAAACCAAGTTAAACCATAACACTAAAAAACTTTAACCCCAACCCTAAAACTAAACTTAATTGAACCCTAGCCCTAGACCTAATTGAACCCTAACCCTAAAAATAAACAAAATTGAACCCTAATGATAACACTAAATGAAATTGAACTATAACCCTCTACCTAACTAAACATTAAACCAAATTGAACTCTAAATCTAAAACAAATTTAACACTAAAACTAAATGCCAAACCTAAAACTAAGCTTAGTTGAACCCTAGCCCTAGAGCTAATTGAACCTTAACCCTAACAATAAATGAAATTGAACCCTATACTTAATTGAACATTAAACCAAATGGAACATTGGCCCTATGTTCACCAAGCCAAAATTGAACGCTAACTTTAAACCTAATTGAACTAGTAAATCAAATTGAACCATAACCCTTAACCTACTTGAACACTCAAAATTATTGAACCCCAACTCGAACCCTAAACCAAATTGAAACTTAATCCTAACATTAAACCATATTGAATACTAATTATAAACCTAATTAAATCATAACCTTTAACATAATTAAATAATAAACCAAATTACACCCTAATACTATGCAATATTGAAGTAAAACATTAAGCCAAATTGAATCCTAAGCCTAATTGAACAATAAAGAAAATTGAACCCTAACCTTAACACTAAACCAAATTGAACCCTAACCCTAGGTCTAACTAAACTTTAAACCAAATTAAAACTTAAGATTAATCCTGATTAGATATTAAACAAAATTGAATCCTAATACCGTGTTTACTAAACCAAATCAAGGACCCAAACTCAAAAGCTAATTGAATAGTAAATCAATTTGAACAATAATGTTAGAGAAAATTGAGACCTAACACTAATACTAAAGAAGATTTAACCATGATAATAAACCTAATTGAACCCTAACCCTAACACTAAACTAAACTGAAACCCAACCATACACCTTATTGAACAACCAACCAAGTTTAACCCTAACTCTAACACTAAATGATATTGAAACCTAACACTAACCCTAATTGAATATTAACCCTAACGCTAATCCTAAACCTAAAACTAATTGACAAATCAACCAAGTTGGACCCTAACCCTAACACTAAAGAAAATTAAACACCAACCCTAACACTAAATTATATTGAAAAGTGATCAGACCGATTTTTGATGGGATTATGGAGCCAATGGATGGCATCATGCGTGAAGGGTGGTTGTAGGTTTCAAGCTAGAGCATCGAAGCCCTAGCTCATGGGCGGTCTCTACTTGCTGGTGTGTCGAGGGGACGGCTTTGGGTTTTATTGCAGGGAGGGGAGGATTTGTCCATGGGGTGGTTGGTGTTGGTGGAGGTGCGGTGACCAACGGGTGGTGGGTCTGTGTTGCGTGCGGTAGGGGCTCGGGTCTCCCTGCTGATTCGTGGATAGCCTATAGGGTTAGGGGGGTTGTGGTCAACTCTACCCTTTGGTTGTGCTCAAGAGGGGTGGGTGTTTGGTGACTTCCAGGGGTGTGTGGATTCCTTTTTCATCTCCCTTTGGGGTGTGAGGTTATCGTGAGGTGTGATGTCTAGTACTGGAGGAGAGGCCTCAAAGACATCTCTTGACATGGATTTTTCATGCTATGGTGGGTTCAAAATCCCATCCCAAAGTATCAAGACTTTTGATAATAATCTTTTTGTCCCAGATTCAGGGTTTGGTAGTGCTGCTGGCTCTTGGATTACGAAGATTAATGGTTGTCCAGAGAGATGTAGTGAAAGTCCAAAATTGGTTATTCCTCTAGAGATGATAGATGAAGATGTTGAATACTTTTCAAAACACTCGTTATATTACAAGTTTTTGGGGATGAGGGTTTCTCTGCAATTTTTGAAGAACTGGGCTCAGAGGACGTGGGCACCGGAAGGGGAAATGGAGATTATGTTGTTGGCAAATAACTACTTCATGGTTACATTCAACTGCATGGAGGATCATAATAGGGTTTTTGAAGGAGGCCCATATTTTTATAACCAAGTGGGGTTGTTCATCAAACCTTGGCATGCGGGGTTTAACCCTTTGGAGGAGCTACCGAATAGGGTCCCAGTGTGGGTTCATTTACTGCATTTTTTGGTAGAATGTTGTTGGGAGGATGTGTTGCGGATGCTCGCTTCATTTCTTGGGAAGCCGGTTGGACCTTCAATGCAAACCTTGGGGAGAAAGGTAATGACTTTCGTTTGAATCTATGTTGAAATTGATCTTAGTAAGCCTTTTCCAGATGCTATAGATATGTGTGTAGGCTCTTTTTCTTGGGTCCAGCAGTTGGATTATGAGACTTTACCATTTTGGTGTCATCTGTGTCATGAGTATGGTCATTTGTAGCACAAGTGTCCTAGGTATAAACCGGTTGTGCGTCAACCTCAAAAACCAGCCCATAACCTAGATGGGGTTGATAAAGGAAAAGCTAACATGTCTGATGAGGTAGTGGGTGCTGATGGTTTTGTCCCAGTTAAGACAAAGAATAGGAATCAGAGACAAAAGAGGTCCTTGCAGAAGAGACAGGAGGAGGATACCTTTAACATATTTTAAGCCTTGGATGACCTTAGCCAACAGGAGGTGAACCCAGGGTTAAATCCTTTAGATCAAGGTACATCAGGGTTGGTCCTTGATAGTGCGAATTGGGACACTACCGAGGTTCTACAGTAGTTGGGAGTCAGCAAATGGAGATGGATTAGCTAGTAGTGGCTTAGTTGGGACCCATTTTTGGTGCTGAAGTGAAGTTTGTTGGGGAGGATGGTTCTCCTACAACTCAGAAATTGGAACCTGTTGGGGTCAAAAGTAACAAGATCTCCTTACATTTGGGTCTTCATTAGAAAGACATTAAAAAAGGAGCAATGAAGAAGATTTCAAAGGTTGGCAAAAAGAAGGATTTGGATAAGATCAAATTGATGGGGGAGAATTTGGTTGAGTCAGGGTCAATAAAGACTTTGGATTCTCATTTTTCCAATCCCCTGAAATGATTGTGCTATCATGGAATTTGAGGGGCTTGAACAATGGTCTTAGACAAAAATTTGTTTGGGAGTTGATAAGGAGTCATTCTCCTAATGTCCTTTTATTGCAAGAAACTAAATTTTTTGTGGAAAGTATGTTGGGTTTGGTGTCGAAGCTTTGGGGGAGAGGTGAGTGTCAGTGTATTGGGGTAGTTGGCTACTCTAGAGGGGTGACCTATCTTTGGAGCCCCTTGAGGCTTCATCCTATTTGGTGGGTTGCTTCCAGATCTTCCTTACCCAGGGTTGCCTCTAGTCTTGAGACTGGTGAATATATCTTGTTTACTAACATTTATGCCCCCACTAATCTTCAGGGTAAGCATAATTTATGGTCTCATATTTCTTTTATGCAAGGTTGTTCCCTTTTCATCTATGGCTTATGGTGGGTGATTTCAATGCCATCTTAGAGTTGAGTGAGAAGAAGGGTGGTGTTACGTGATTGGAACCTTCTTCTTTCCTTCTTTGGGATAGTATATCAACATTGCATCTTGTTGACATTAATCCTGGTAATGGTCTAGTCACTTGGAACAATAGGAAGGTAGGGGAGTAGTGGATTGCGGCGAGGTTGGATTGCTTTCTGGTTTCTAGTTTTTGGGTTGATGGGGGTGGTCCACATGTTCTAAGATTTTAGACTGGAGAGGGTTGGACCATTGGCCCATAAAGTTGGTGTCTTCTTCTACTTGGGTCGCTCACACTCCTTCATTCAAATTCTAGCTTATGTGGTTACATGATCCTTCTTTACAGGATCATGTTGCAGAGTGGTGGAGGAAAGGGAGGCCAGCCTTTGGCATTGCTATGTACACTTTTGCCAAACTACTGCAATTTGTTAAGTTTTAGCTTAAACAATGGAATCACCAGTGTTTTGGGAATATTTTTTATGCTAAGATAACTACTCAACTAGAGTTGAATGGAATTACCAGAGAAATAAGAGAGCATGGTTTGCTGCTTAGGGAGGAAGACAGGGAAATCAAGGCTTTAGAGGAATGGTAGCTTAGGGAGGAAATCTACTACAAACAAAGAGCTCGTATTGATTGGCTTCAAGCGGGGGACAATAATACTGTGGTCTTTTTCAATTCAGTGAAAGCAAGAAGACATGGCAATTCCATTCTTGTTCTGGTCAATGGTAGAGGTGAGTAGTGTTTATCCTTGTAGGAGATTTCTAGGGAGTCTTTATAGTATTTTTGGTCCCTCTTTAGTGAGGATATTGAGGGGTAATCGGAAGAGGAGAATCAGGTTCTTTCTTGTATTCCTTCTCTAGTTACTAGGGAATCGAATGAGCACCTTATGGGTCCTATTTTGTTGGAGGAACTTGAGAGGATTGTTTTTCACATGAGGAAAGGAAAAACTCCTTGACCAGATGGGTTTCCAGTTGAGTTCTATCAGGATTTTTGGGATATTATCAAATTGGACTTATTGGAGGTGGTCCAAGAGTCCCAGAGGAATAAGAAGATGCTTCGAGCTTTGAATGTGACTTTCATTGCACTAATCCCCAAGTGTGATGGGGCTGACTAGTTAGGCTAGTTCCACCCTATCTCTCTCAGTAATGTGATTTATAAGATCATTTCTAAGTTGATAGCGGAAAGGTTGAAGAATTGGATTGGGGATGTCATTTCTGAGGAGCAGAGTGGGTTCGTGGAGGGTTGCCAAATCCTAGATGGTGTGGTCATTGCTATTGAGACCATTCATTCTATGGCTACCTCCAAGGAAAAAGCTATGCTTATTAAGCTGCATATGGCTAAGGCTTATGATAGAGTTCATTGGTCCTTTCTCCAAAAGATTCTTAGGGCTTTTGGCCTTGCTGATGATTGGATTTAATGGGTAATGAGTTGTGTTTCATCTACCTCTTTCTCTGTGTTAATTAATTATTTATTATTTATAAAAAAAACTAATGAAAATAAATAATTTTTTAAATTGAACCAAAAAAATTCTAAAATTCAAAACAAATTCTCATAGACACGCACATAATACGAAACCAGCTAACATTCCAAAACTTACCCTGTAATCAAAATATTTTAATCTTTCCACTAAACCGCCTAGTTTCTCCAATTTTCACCACTACTAAACATTTTAATCTTTTATTATTTCTTTTCTATCACACACATCTCTCCTATTTATTTATTTAGTGATTTCTTTCCACCCAACTTTCTTCCCATCTTCTTCTGCACACCACACAAATACAAAACACTTTTCACCATCGCCCATGCCTTTGCAGCTATTTACATGCCACGCAAAGTACCTAAATGTTTATCTTCATTCTAAATGCTATGACACAATCTTTTAATGTGAAAATGAAAACTACCTAAACACTTATATTTTAATATTTATCATTTCTTTTCTACCCACTTTTATATTGGGGAAAAGACGTAAAAGAAAGATTCATTTATAGATTTCACTTAAAATTAAATTGCCGAGTCAAGGTAAAGATGACCAGCATAGACTTTGTTATGCCACTGGCCGACACAAACAAAAATACTTGGTGGCTATTTAATAAGTTTCTGGAGAGCCAACCAACAACACAGAGGCTTGGAAAGCTTTGTATTTCCTCGTGAAAATGAAGATGAAGATGGCTTTAAGTTTAGTATCTCCCCTCCTACTTTTGTTTCTCTCTACACTGCCTTGTTATATTTCTTTGTTGCATTCTCCTTCTTATTACTCAGATCAACAAGCTCTTCTCTCTTTTAAACATTCACTTTCTCTCAAACCCAACAATTCTTTGTCCGATTGGTCTCCCCATCATTACCTCTACAACTGGACTGGTGTGGCCTACTCTTCTCGTCATCAGCATGTGGTTTCCTTGAATCTCATAGGTATGTCTTTAGCAAGCCCCATCTCTCCTTTCCTTGGCAATCTCTCTTTTCTTAGAGTACTTGCTCTCCATAATAATAGCTTTCATGGCCAAATTCCTTCTCAACTGGGGAAGCTTTTTCACCTTAGAGTACTTAGATTGTCTCTAAATAAATTGGAAGGCTCCATTCCCTCCACTCTGGCTAACTCTTATTCTTTGAAATGTCTCATTCTATCCTATAACCTTTTGAGTGGAATTATACCTTCCCAGCTTGGCCTTCTCTCACATCTACAGATCCTTTATTTAGGAGCAAACCAATTAACAGGCATAATCCCACCTTCTCTAGGAAACTTGTCATCTTTAGTTGAGTTGGAGTTGAATTACAATAGAATTCATGGTCATGTTCCTATTGAACTTGGTATGCTTACTCAACTCAGGGTGCTTTACCTTGACAAAAAAACCCTGATAGGAGTAATTCCCATTGCTATTTCCAACTGCACTCTTCTCCAAAATCTGTCATTATCTTTTAACAAATTAACTAGACATATTCCTAATGAACTAGGTATGCTTAATCAACTTACATTGCTTTACCTTGCCAAAAACACCCTGATAGGAGTACTTCCCCCTGCCCTTTCCAACTGCACTCTTCTCCAAAATCTGTCATTATCTTTTAACAAATTAACTGGACATATTCCTAATGAGCTAGGTATGCTTAATCAACTTACATTGCTTTACATTGCCAAAAATACCTTGATAGGAGTAATTCCCACTGTCATTTCCAACTGCACTCTTCTCCAAAATCTGTCATTAGCTTCTAACAAATTACCTGGCCATATTCCTAATGAACTGGGTATGCTTAATAAACTTAGAGTGCTTCAACTTGGCAAGAACAACTTGACAGGACTGATTCCTGATTCCATTTCCAACTGTACTCTTATCCAAGTTTTACAATTAAGTACCAACCAATTAAGTGGTCACATTCCCTCAGAGTTAGGTAAATTGTTCCAACTTGAAGGTCTTTTTTTATGGGATACTCATCTTGTGAGCGGAAGTCGTGGCTTGTGTTTTCTATCAACCTTGTCTAATTGTTCCTATTTAAAATATCTAGAGTTGTCTCAAAATTATCTTACTGGCACTTTGCCCTTTTCTATTAGTCATTTATCGAGTTGACTCTTTGATTGGAGATTGGCATCAAATAAAATTGAGGGAAATATACCAAGTGGCGTTAGAAATTTGACAAACTTGGTAACATTAGATTTATCTGATAATCATTTCAATGATTCCATTCCAGCAACACTAAGTTAGCTTCCAAAGCTTCAAAGGTTGTTTTTGGATAAAAACAATTTAAATGGAAGAATTCCAAAAATTTTTGGTCATGCAAAACCACTTGGATTACTGTCATTAAGTGAAAACATGATTTCAGGTGAAATTCCAAAAAGTCTTGGTGATCTTCCACAACTAAGAGATCTTGTTCTTCATCACAATCAATTGTCAGGGAAACTACCTGCTAGTTTAGGGAGATGCATCACTTTGGAAAAGGTGGATTTGGCTCACAACAAACTAGAAGGAAATATACCTCTTGAATGGGCAGCTCTTGAAAATCTCCAATTTTATTTCAATATTTCTAGCAATTTATTACAAGGTTCTATTTCGGTAATGAGTAAAATGGTAATGGTCTAGGATATAGATGTGTCTGTCAACAACTTCTCAGGAAAGAATCTAGATGTGCTATCAAGTTACACAAACTTGCAATATTTGAATCTTTCATGGAATTCATTTGATGACCTAGTACCAACATCACTCACAAGTCTAAAAAATCTTGAGGCTATTGATCTCTCAAGCAACAATTTGTTAGGTACGATCCCAATGGCTTTCCAAGAAATGAAAATGCTTCAATATATCAATCTCTCTTCAAACAACTTAATAGGAGAAGTTCCAAAGAGAGGAGTTTTTGCAAGAATTGATAAGTCAGCAGTTTCTGGAAATGTTGGCCTCTGTGGTGACTGGATTAAATTACAACCATGCTTTGATTCCAAAAACAAACAATTCTTGCTCTCTAAAAAGGTGATAATACTAGTTGTGATTAGCATTGCAATCTTCATCATGTCTTCTGTAGTGTTCCTATTCCTATTTTTTCATAGGAGGAATACAAATCAAAATATCCCAAACCTCAACTTTGGGCCTGAAAGGATTTCATATGAAGAGCTTGTAGATGCAACTAGTGGATTTAGCCAAACCAATCTATTAGGAGTTGGTAGTTTTGGATCTGTTTATAGAGGGATTCTCAAAAATGGTACAAATATTGTTGTTAAAGTTCTCAATTTGTAGGATGAAAATGCTATCCAAAGTTTTGAAAGAGAATGCAATGTGCTAAAGAGAGTTAGGCATCGCAATGTGATCAAAATTATTTCAGCATGTTCTAACCTTGATTTTAGAGCATTGGTTCTTCCATTCATGTCAAATGGAAGTTTAGAGAGATGGCTATATCCTCAGGGAGGAGATGAATGCAGATTAAATTTGGTTGACCGATTAAGAATAGCAAAGGAGATAGCACAAGGAATGGAATATCTACATCATTATTGCTTTGTTCAAGTTATTCATTGTGATCTGAAACCCAGTAATGTGTAATTAGGGAATGACATGACTCCACATATAGCAGACTTTGGCATTACAAAACTCTTATTTGAGAATTCAATGTGTAGACACCCAAAAATGGTCAACGCTTGTGAAGTCATATTTTAACATTTGTGCATTGCCTCATTTTAGGTTTTTGCATCGCATTAACATTTCTCCTATGTCACGCACTTGATCTTTATCATTTGCTAGCATCGAGTCATTCTTTTGTATTCTTCATTCATCTCGCCTTCGAATTTGGTCTTGTCGACAACAATCTTCAATCATGATTTTGGTTGATCTTTGTCCTTGTCAATCTTGTCATATTGTGATCGATTCGTCATCGATCCTTGTCCTTTTCAATTATGTTAATTTGGATCAATTTGTCATTGTTCCTCGTCGATTGGCACATTTATCAAATCATTTATCACATTGGTCATTTATCAATCCAAAATCAAATCGAATCGAGTCAATTATCTTTCAAGACCTAATTCATCTTCTAGGGTTTCGTAACCTTGCTTATCATTTTCTTCCTTTAGGATTAATAAATTATTTATTAATCCTAAGTTACAATTAAATCTTTATTTAATTGGCTAATTATTCTTCCTCTTGTGAATTAATTAATAAATGAAAGATTATTAATTAATTTACCTAATTTTCTCATTTTCTAATTTCCTAATTTTCTATTTTCATTATTTTCCCAATTCCTAATTTCCACCTATTTTCTAATTTTCTAATTCAAATTCCACCTAATTAACTTGTCTCTAGTTCTCCCTATTTTGGTGCTTCATGCGTCATACTCTTGACATAGAAATTTGTCATAGAACTTCCTAATGACATAGAAATTTGTCATAGAATTTGTCTTGACATAGAAATTTGTCATAGAATAAGTTCTTGACATAGAAATTTGTCATAGAATTTGTCTTGACATAGCAATTTGTCATAAAATCTGTCATAAAATTGTCATAAGCCTCTTTGCATAGCAACATGTCATAACTTTGCTATTCTTGATTTGAATTTCTATTCGAATCTATTTCATGCTAATTTGTCCATTTCTCCAATTTCTCTATAAATTGGATGATTTTTCAATCAAACCTGGTCCGAATTTCTATTAAACTACCGAATTTTCGTTCTAGTACTCTTGAGCTTTTTGCTTTCAATTGTGTGAGCACTTGTAGGTGAGATCCACAAACCTATTGAAGAGGAAAGAACAACAATGGAGCCGCATGGAAGGAGTATTCAATCTTACATCTGGTTTGCATAATGTTTTCTTTTGAATGCTTCGTTTTCATACCTCCATTGAATGTGCTTTAGAATTAGGTTCATTTCAATGAGTATTCTCATGATATTGCTTTGATTGTCTTGTGGTTTGATTGATCTACTTATCTTGTGATGATTCCTAATTTCTAAGCTACATTAACTGGTGAACCTGACGTGAATACTAACCTTCTAACCATCTTACTGTGTTTTGGAGTGCTTCTAAGTTGATTTGCAGGTCAAAAAACTCAAAAACAGGGCCGTGCAGGGTATTCTGAAGACTTCTGCGCTTGTGTGAAGCATCTTGCGCCTGTGTTGAAACATCTTGCGCTTGTGTTGAAGACTTCTGCGCTTGTGTTAGACATCCTGCGCTTGTGTCCTAACTTCTGCGCCTGTGTAAAGTCCAGATCAGAGGTGAAAAATGCAATTTTTACTTGAAATCTTTGGTATTTTTGCTTTATGTTTTAGTAAATTGCAATTTTGAGGGTCTTCGGTGCATTTTTGGACAAATATGGTGCCCGTAAACATGACGAGACATCATTAATGTTTCCGAAATTTGGTTTTAGATTATTTGAATACCTTTCCAACGCATCAAATGGTTTGTAATTCGGAACTAGGATGAGAAAGTTATGCCTTCTCAAAGTGGACTGAAATTGTAATCTGGTTTTCATAAATTAGATCATCTGTGTTTTGGATTTTGGTACTAATTATTGGTGTAGGATCTTGGCATACGCATGACAAAGACTTCAAATCAAACTACTAACATGTGTTATGCAAATTCGATGGTCAAAGACAACAAATCAAACTTCTGACATGTGTTTTGCAGGTTGCCTTGGAGAAACAACCAAATTGTGTGTTTGAGATTTTTAATTAGGCACTTAGTGATTTATAAATAGGTGGAAATGAACCTTTGTTTTCTTTGTTTGTTAGGTATGACATTGGAGTAGGAGAGTATGCTCTCATCCTTCATAGGGTGATCAGAAATCCAGATCTTCGATACCATGCTTGTGTTGTTGATTGTTTGTCTCCATTAGAGGGCCTGCCTTCCCGACCACTTTGCAATAGCAAGCAAGTGATAATCGTGAGAAGGGGACGACCCAAAGTGAGTACGGCTAGAATTCCTTGGCATTCTAACTCACTATAAAAAAATACCCGATGAGCGAAATCTTTGAAGGAAGTGTTACGTGGGAATTGCAGTTACTTGGGAAGTGATGACCCTTGGACTCTTTCTCATATCAACATCTAAGTAGGGCCTCTTGGTCTAAATCGCGCTTGCGCGACTACATTTGTTTGGTATCTTGATGGGCTTAATGTCTCAATCATGCTTGCATGACATCAAGGAGTAATGCTTAACAGAAATCCTTACTACATACCTTGTTTTTAGAGGCCAAAAACCCTTCTAGTTGCTTGAGAAGGACAAATTCAGATACTTGGAAGAGATACTAAGTTCGCCATGGGGAGATTCCATGGGGACTGATGCTTGGCTTCCCTAAGAAGTGAGTACCATGGAGGGGAGCCTGTGGGGTCAAGCATCTATGTATTCTCCTTGAATCTCATAATGAGTCTACCTCTCAAGTACCTAATGTCTTTGCCTACCCTAAGGAATGTGGAAATGAGCATGATTGTCTTGAGTCTAAGTTGTGACATCTTGTATTCTTTGATTGTCAAAAGTTGAATACCATTTCATGAACAAATACATTGATATAACATAAGATTAAACCCAAGAGACATTCATCCAACAAAAGTTCAACAAGGTTCAAAGCACATCTTCTAGCATGATGATCCAACATTGTTCCAAATCTTGTCTTAACATTCATGTCACTTGCATTTAGGTTCATCCTAGGTTGCATTTTTCAAAGTCATTGTCAAGTATCAAGGTTAGGTTTCACCTAAGTCATACTTCTTTTGCATATCAATAGAATTCATTCATTTGCATATATCCTCTTGCATAAGAGTAATGTCATTTCATAATTAAACCCTAGGTTTCATCTTAGGTGGACATTGTCATACATTGGCATTTGCATATCCCAAGTCTCTTCATTAAGCCTAAGTCTTTATCATATCATATTAAGATCATTTGCATATTAATTATCCTCTTACATATAGTATCAAACCTAGGTCTTGTCATACTTGAGCAATCCAAATCTTTGGTAAACCCTAAGTCATTGTTAAGAAGTCTAGACCTCATCAAGTCTTTTGTCCTTTTTGTCATCAATATCATTTCGTCAAACCTAGCTTAGTATCCAAGCATATAGGTGAGACATTGTCAATTTGTCCTTTTGTCACTTGGTCCTTTTGTCCTTTGAGGCCTAGGCATCATTTCAATTTCCTAAGGGTCCATCTCTTAGATTTGCATTTCAAAAGTTTGTCAAAATCTTCAAAAACAACCAAAAACATAGATTGCATTTTCATATATTTAGTTTGCATTTAGTTGCATATCATACATTATCCTTGAAAATTTCCAAAAAAAAAAATTGCATTTGCATAAGTGACATGCCTGTTGAGATAAGATCAAGATCTAAGAAGATGAGTGAATCAATGTATCAATCCATGGATAACATAGTAAATTCGCAGTTTCAAACTAGTCAAACAGTGCAAGTTGAAGGTTCATTAAACACATCTCTACCACCATATGGAATGGTTCAACTTGGACCACCTCTATTATATGAACCAGTGTTTGTACCTATGAAACCAGGACATGGGAGTGTTCCACCAACTCCAAGAGGAAATGCACCTTTCGATTGGAATCAGTCCAGCTTGCAACAGGAAATACAAACATTGTATGAAGAACCAACTCTATCTCAAGGATTTGGTTCAGATCAAGGCATTCACCAAGAAAAAAATCCAAATGTCCAACCAGACTCTTCATCCAATTTCGATGTCTCTGATGATGTTGTTATGTACCTTAAGGATCCAAAGTTGACAAAAAAGATGGATAAATTCTTGAATAAGCTCTTTAAGAGGTTCCCACAAAAATATCTTGACATGATGAGTAATGTGACCTCCTCAAGTAAGCAAATTAATGTGCAAAAACAACAAGGCAGTGAGTTGTTAGGTTTCTCTCTACATCCAAATGATGAAAATGTGCAACAAGAACTCCAACCCACCTTGATGAGTAAACGTGCTTCAAAGGCATTGACAGTGACTATTCCTCAAAAGTCCACACTCAAAATAATAAACAATCCATTGTTTAATGCAACACCTTTAACACCAGATCAAATGAAGGCCACACAAATGTTGATGACAGGTGTCCCTCAACAAGAAGTGATTCCTCGAATACCAAAAAGTGGATCCAAATCTAAGATGCAAGAAAGCTTTACGATTGGAATGTCTGATCTTACAAATGTTCAAATTGCCTTTCCTTCATGCCAAAGCATTAATCCCTTGCCAAAATCCCCCATGCATATCCAAAGTCCAACCCCATGTCAAGAGGATAATTTAGAACATGAAGAAATGAGTCCTAAAGAAGATCAAGATCAAGATCCTAAAACCTTATCATCCCATCCAATTGTTGACCAGGACTCCATCTTCCCAAACACTCACGATGATTCCCCTATTCTTGTCCATCCTATTCAAAGTCCTATAGACACTCCATTCCCTGAGCAAGATCAAGATATCCCAGTTCATCCAATCCCAAATGATCCCCTTCCATTTCATGAACACAATGTCCTTTCAAATCCTATTGACATTCCACTTCCTGAGAAAGATCATGATATCCCTTCCATCCTTTCCGATGATCCCATTAAAAGTCAAGAGCAAAGCACCTTTAAAGAGGAATCCAATGATCTTCCTCCTTGTCAAGATCAAAGTATCCTTCCAAATTCATTTCCAACACAAGATCCTATCATTCCTTCAGATCCTCCACAAGATCCACTTGTTCCTCCATCTCCACATCCTAATCCAGCATATCCACTCCAAGAGTGCATTTCTTTTGGTGATCCTGTTATTCCCCCCATTCTATCTCTTGAAGAGCCTGTCATTGAACCATGTCCACTACAC
Organism: Cryptomeria japonica; assembly: GCF_030272615.1. Lineage (NCBI taxonomy): Eukaryota > Viridiplantae > Streptophyta > Pinopsida > Cupressales > Cupressaceae > Cryptomeria > Cryptomeria japonica. The sequence continues at coordinate 2,021,892 of NW_026728840.1, forward strand.
ACTCCTAGTCCCCCTCATGATCCTGATACCCCTCATGATTCTAACCTGTCAGTGCAAAATGTTCATGAACCCCTGACATTAACAATGGGTTCTTCCACTTTGGTGCAATCCGGTCCACTTCAAGATCTCATTATTTCTCTCATATCACATCCACCTCATAATGAACTCGCGTCTTCTTCCCAAAGAAAAGAGTGTCCTATTAGTCAAAATCTTGATAAAGGCAAAGGGGTAGACCTTCACAAGCAAGAAACCCTTCATGTGAAAGAATATACTAATGGTCATGGCTACAGAGCTCACACTCAAGGCGTTGGTATCCCTTCAAAGTCAAAATCAAAATGTCCACCTTCCCCATCATCACTTCCATCCATTCTAGGTCCCTATATCCCTCCATCTCCTATGCAACATCAGCAAAGGCACACATCTTGGAGAACCTTCCATCCATCCCACATGCCTCCATATCATTCCCATCCACACCAACATTCTTTCCCTCATCCAAGCAATTTGGATGCCAAGTATAAGCATCATAAGTCTAGAAATCCACATGTATTCAAGGATCAACATGTCCAATATAATCGACATGTCAAAACAAAGAACAATATGATCTATAAAGAAAAAGAAATATCCAAAAGGCCACAAAGGCCCACTGAGCAAAATAAAGCAAAGTCAAGATCTATATGGGTTCCTAAATCCCTTGTGCAAGCAATGCACTCCAAGGAACCACAAAAGCATGAAAAATCAAAAACCATGTGGATCCCTAAGAAGCTCCTTGAAGCACAAAAAGAAACATCCAACTTGGCATCCAAAATTGCTATTCCTCCATCCAAACCTTCCAAGTCTATTTCTCCATCACCTCCTTCATCCATTTTGGGCCCTTATGTCCCAAAATCCCAAGCTATTCCTTCGTCAAAATCTCAATATCCAAAATACATTTTTCCTCCATCAGTCCATCACCCCTCAAGGTGTGTGCCAATGTCGATCTTGCCTACATTTCCATCCACTCAAGCCCAATTCTTCCAATACCCTATCCATTATCCAATGCATATTTTCCATCCTTCGATCCCTTTGGTCCAATCCTTTGCATAAATCCTGGCCTTAGTTTCATGTCATTTTCCATGTCCTTATCCTACCAACATCTTTGAGCATACTTTTAAAGGTCATGGTCTATTTTTTTCAAGGCTACTATCCAAACAAAAAGACGCTTGAGTCCTTCTTCCATTCCCTATCATGTGTCCGTCTTCTTCTAAAAAAGTCAGAATCCAAAAAAATCAAAAAAAAAAAGAAAAAGAAAAAAAAAGTAAAGAAAAAAAATAATTCGTCCACTGGTGAAAACCTGGCAAACAGGCGCCTCGGGCAAGTACCATGATGAAAACCTGGCAAACAGGCGTCATGCGTAATTTATGAACTTCTTGCACACCACACTTGGGGGCAGATCTCCTCCTTCATATCCTATTGCCCTTCATTATCCTATCATACCATGTCATTACCCTTCATATCCTATTGTCCCTCATGTCCATTTTCCCTTTCCACCTTTGATCTTGACAAGGCTGAGGATCTTCATGAGCATCATGCATCTTGTTTGTAGCTTTTAGTCTATCATAGCTTTTGGTCATGTATCCATTTGCTTATTACAACCTTTCATCCATATTCCCTATCTTATTGCAACTTTCTGCTACTATCCCTTCGCCAATCCCAACCTTCAGTCCATGTCCCTTATCCATTCTTGGTCTTGCTTATCCTATCCATATCTTATCACTATTCGTACACTCTCTTTTCCATTCCTCGATCTTGATTTGACATAAGGATGCAAAATTTAAACATGGTTTCAAAAACCTCTTGACATGTCCCTCATGCCATGTCACTGCTTTACAATGTCATATCCAATCTCTTGTCCCATCACGCCATAGCCCTTGAAAATTGCATTTGTGTTGTCTCCATAATAAAAGGCCTTTGTCTTCCTTCTATCCACCAACATTTCAGCAAGCCTATTTATTCACCTGTCATATTCCTTACCTTGCTAGACACTGGGGGCAAAAATTTGAAAAATTTCCAAAAAAAAAATCAAATAATGTCTTGAAAAAATTCAAAACAATCAAAAAATGTCCTGAAATAAATCCATAAAAATTTGAAAAATGTCCTGAAAAAAATTCCTAAAAATTGAAAAATGTCCTGAAAAAAGTCTTAAAAATTGAAAAAAGATCAAAAAAATTGAATAATGTCCTGAAAAAAGTCATAAAAATCGAATAATGTCCTGAAAAAATCTCAAAAAAAATCAAATAACATCCTGAAAAAAAATGAACACAAAAAAATTTGTAAAACTCCAAAAACCAAAAACAAACATTTTGCAATAACATTATTCCTTTTGTGCATCAGATAGCTCACTGAGTATACATCCAATGATTCACAATCCAACGCTACGCTTTTAACTGAAATCACGCTTAAACAGATGAACTTTTTCAATCCAAACCAAACATTCAAATTGATCAAAATTGTCTTATCAATCGAATATCAGCATCAAAATCATTTGTCCTTGTCACATTATCATGGGTCTTATACAGGGTGTGGTATACTCGAAACCAGACTGTGTCCTGTCTTAGACGGGGTACCGCATTTCCTGAAACCAGACAGCATGATCGTCCTATCAGCACATTCAACTTTTGACAATGAAGATCAAGATGTTTGTTTGTTTGTTTGAATTTGCGCATCTTATCTTTTTATTGATTTATCTTCGATCATGTTCCTATGTTGCTCGATGATGTCACTGAGTGATTTAGAGTGACCGGGATGGCTCATGATCCTTTTCTTTTTTGATTGTGATTGTCGTTTGTTTATGTTGTGTCTGTCTTATGCAAAAAGGGGTTGCATTTCAGCTCTGGCCTTCAATGCCATGATGCTACGCATCCGTTTTGCTAAATAAAAATAAAGGTTCTCACCTACAAAGTGCATTACTGAAAGCAAGTTTTCATCATCTCTAACTGTCCTCTATCTCATTTCCTACTAACATTTCTTCCGTCCGGTCGGATAGTCAGTTCGGTCTAGTGCTCCGATATCCACACACATATTGCGTCTTGCATCCATTTGGTTAGTACATTTGCATTACATTTGCACCACATCAAGCATTTTATCCATTTCATTTCATAAATACATCAAAAATACATAAAAATACATCCATACATGTTCATACACCAGTGCATAAATACATCCATACATGCAAATAAACCTCAGTCATAATATATTGCATCCATCATATCGATGCATATCATATCACATATCATAAAAATATCGGAGTACAAAATTGGACTGTCTATCCTAAGTATGGCCCGCAGGCTGACTACAACATGTCAAACTACATATGTCCACTCTCTGTCATAAGGAGTACATGCCTCTGTCACTAGGTGCTCCCTCTGTCCTCCTCATCCCCGCAATGTCCCGTAAGCCCTCAAAATTCATGAAATCCAAAACATGGGTTTTCGAGATACATACCGCTGCTCCTGCATCCTCCGGTCATCTGAATGTGTGTACACGTTCTCCAAGGTGATCCGCCGTTGGAATGTTCGCCATCTGTCTGCAAGTGTCCTTGTCCAGAGCAACAAATTCTCCTCTTTGGCTAGTGCAAATGAGCAATTTTCACCCTCTTGGTCCCATTTATAGCTCTTTGTCATTGCATAGATGGATGTGCATCCTCTCCATCTTATGTTGGTTGCGGTCTTGTGCACCTTAAATTGCTTGTCCTTCATGCATCCGATCTCCGATTGTCAGTCCATTCGATCCTATCATTTTTATCGATCAATTGGCCTCTTTTCTCCATGTTTCCGGCCAATTTTTTGAGGGGGCATGCATATGTCATTATTGTTGTCTGGGGCATTTTTATTATTGTTCTTTGAAACAACTCTCAGAATCGCATTGTCTCAAAGAGGGGCAAAATGTAGACACCCAAAAATGGTCAACGCTTGCGAAGTCATATTTTAACATTTGCGCATTGCCTCATTTTAGGTTTTTGCGTCGCATTAACATTTCTCCTATGTCACGCACTTGATCTTTATCATTTGCTAGCATCGAGTCATTCTTTTGTATTCTTCATTCATCTCGCCTTCGAATTTGGTCTTGTCGACAACAATCTTCAATCATGATTTTGGTTGATCTTTGTCCTTGTCAATCTTGTCATATTGTGATCGATTCGTCATCGATCCTTGTCCTTTTCAATTATGTTAATTTGGATCAATTTGTCATTGTTCCTCGTCGATTGGCACATTTATCAAATCATTTATCACATTGGTCATTTATCAATCCAAAATCAAATCGAATCGAGTCAATTATCTTTCAAGACCTAATTCATCTTCTAGGGTTTCGTAACCTTGCTTATCATTTTCTTCCTTTAGGATTAATAAATTATTTATTAATCCTAAGTTACAATTAAATCTTTATTTAATTGGCTAATTATTCTTCCTCTTGTGAATTAATTAATAAATGAAAGATTATTAATTAATTTACCTAATTTTCTCATTTTCTAATTTCCTAATTTTCTATTTTCATTATTTTCCCAATTCCTAATTTCCACCTATTTTCTAATTTTCTAATTCAAATTCCACCTAATTAACTTGTCTCTAGTTCTCCCTATTTTGGTGCTTCATGCGTCATACTCTTGACATAGAAATTTGTCATAGAACTTCCTAATGACATAGAAATTTGTCATAGAATTTGTCTTGACATAGAAATTTGTCATAGAATAAGTTCTTGACATAGAAATTTGTCATAGAATTTGTCTTGACATAGCAATTTGTCATAAAATCTGTCATAAAATTGTCATAAGCCTCTTTGCATAGCAACATGTCATAACTTTGCTATTCTTGATTTGAATTTCTATTCGAATCTATTTCATGCTAATTTGTCCATTTCTCCAATTTCTCTATAAATTGGATGATTTTTCAATCAAACCTGGTCCGAATTTCTATTAAACTACCGAATTTTCGTTCTAGTACTCTTGAGCTTTTTGCTTTCAATTGTGTGAGCACTTGTAGGTGAGATCCACAAACCTATTGAAGAGGAAAGAACAACAATGGAGCCGCATGGAAGGAGTATTCAATCTTACATTTGGTTTGCATAATGTTTTCTTTTGAATGCTTCGTTTTCATACCTCCATTGAATGTGCTTTAGAATTAGGTTCATTTCAATGAGTATTCTCATGATATTGCTTTGATTGTCTTGTGTTTTGATTGATCTACTTATCTTGTGATGATTCCTAATTTCTACGCTACACAATGAATTCATTGACTTCTACAACTACACTAAAGGGGTCTATTGGCTACTTTGCACCAAGTATAAAATTTTGCATTATCACAATATAGATTGTCATTGCTTTTATTTTATTTTATATGATTATTTCATATGGACTGAGAATCATAATTAGTAATATTATATTGCAGAGTATGGAGTTGGTGGAAATATTTCAACAAAAGGAGATGTCTATAGCTATGGAATTTTACTTTTAGAATTGTTGACAAGGAGGAGACCAACACATACCATGTTTGTAGAAGGTATTAATCTACCAAAATGGGCAAGTATAGATTTTCCAAATAAAATTGAAGAAGTGGTGGACAACCAATTGCTTAGAGATGTTAATGAGTCAAATAAAGCAATGGTGTTAACATGCCTTAGTCAATTTATGCAAGTAGGATTGGCTTGCACAAGGGAGCAGCCTCAACAACATCCGAATATGATGGAGATAGTTGAAAGATTAGAAAAAATAACAAGTGCATTTCTCGGTACTCCAAGAGATTTTCATTTGCCAATAAATATCTTACCTTTGCTTGAGAGTACAAATGAACCAAGAAATTGTAATTCAAGGAGCCCTGAAAATTGGTCTACATCTACATCTTAGCTCTTCACTCAACTAATAGCAAGTGTTAAGTATTCCTGCCTTGTTTTGTCATAAAATATTTCTTATAGAAAACCCTTTTTAATAATTTACTATATGAGTTTAGTCTATTGTGCATTATGTAAGTTTAGGGAGAAAATTAATGCTATATTTTTTCACCAAAAATATTAATTTGACATGTTATATATTAGCTGAATATTTCAATTTTTTGCAAACAAAGGTAAAAAGGTAAATTTTCTTGTTAAATAGAAATATTAGTGATTAATGTAGAAATAGTTAATCTAAAATCTCTTAGACTATGCATATTTAGCACAAAGAAGCCACTGATAGCTTGTTGTAGAATACTAATTAGTTAGAAATTAACTAATATTCTTGAATAATAAAAGAAATCTGCCCTTCACTTTACTTACGAGTTGCCAGTGAAGATTTCAAATATACATGTCATGCAACTAATTATAGCACAATCAGTTTTATAGACATTAATTTCATCTACAAATATAACATTGCTGATTGCAAAGGGGAGTGGAAAGGGGAGTGAAAGGCTGAAATTATACACAAGTACAACAGTATACAAGCTGATATCTTTTGGTTGTGAAACTGATGGAATTGATTTGAATCTCTCACAACAATTTCTTGTGAAGCATTTTTTAATATAAATTTGCTGGCAATCATGGCACACTCTCAGGTTCTTGACAATCCTTATGCTCTTTTTCCAAATCATGCAGTGCAATTTTTTTGTCAGGCATATTACCTACTTCAGCATTTTTGTGTTTGTGGATGTGATCCATCTCCTACACCAAAAACATGTAACTTACTATTTAACCGAATACAATTGAAACTTTTTTAACTTTAATCATTGTTCTAACCTTATTCACATCATTTCATTTGTGGTGAGTCTTAAATCACACACATTAAGCAACATATTAAATTTAGAAAATATTATTTAATTCTGAGTGCTTAATAGGTTTAAGTCTAGAACTCAAAATTTAGTGTATGTGATTTAAGACATCCATCCATCTACCAACCACTCTATATATATTAGACAAAAGCACATAATGTTGATAATTCTTATGCTTGATCCATAAAAGTATTGCCATCCATCCTACCTCGCATTTCATCAACGAGTTGAATAATTGCACTCCATGGAACTACATCCTTACCAAACACTTACTGGTGAGCAGAACACTTACTGGTAAGCAGAACAGGGTTTAGGGTTTTGCTTTACTTACCATTTGAATCATCCCATATAGCTTTAGGGCCTTATCAAACCACTCATTAGGAATAAATGCAGCAAAAAATTTATTTCATGGCATAACATTTCATTATGCCATCTCCTCAAAGAGCTTCAGTGCCTCTTCAACATGACCATTCTGTGCATATCCTGCCATCAGTGTAGTCCATGTACGCATATTACTTTGACAACTTTTCTTAAATAGTTCTAGAATTTCATTCAAATACCCATTATTGAAAAACCCAACCATCATTGCATTTCATGAAGTCGTTTCTTGCTTAGACAATTTGTTAAATAGTTTGTGTGCATCGTCTATGATCCTACCTTTAGGTTACATGTAAGTAAGATCATTACTGACATAAACATTCAAATCAAGTACACATCTATTCATATTTATTGAGCAAGTTTTATAGTGCTCCAAAGCTTGCATACAACACAAGATGATAAAATACAATCAAAGGTGAACTCATTTCAACTTAAGGAGACACCAATCATGTAATCCAATGAACTAAGAATATAATTAGATTATGAGGAATTGACCTTAATTACAAATAACATATAAGATGTCACTAGGACCTTTCAAACTCAGTCTTCACCATCTTGTCTAGTCTAATTTTCTTCAAAACATTTCCATAGTCTACATAGGATATGCATCTTAGTATCTACACTTTCCAACATATATTCCCCATGTTTTCTTCATCTCACCACATAGAAATGACCTTTATGCAATCACATTCTTAGCTACCATGATTGGAATTAAAAATTGATTGAAAATATATATGAAGTCCAATATTATTTACACCTTCATATTAGCCTATAACCTATTTACAATATTCACAAGTCATTCAAGGATAAATTTCATAATTCAAATAATACGAAACATGCAGTCATCTTGGTCCTAACACCAATACATTATACCAGGAGTAAGGACATGCTATGGATTTCTCAAAACTAACTCAGTTTCTTTTAAACTACCTTAACACACTTCATCCAACTAGTAAATATTACCTTTCTTGGCACATCTAACAAAACATTCTACACAATCAACGAACTAGCACTATGAACACTATATCATATCTAACTTTCTTTTGCTAGAGAAAAAAATTTGAAACTCAAAGATATATGCATCTTTGTGTATAGCCTCACTTATCTCCCAAAGCACAAGCCAAAATACTCAACAAAAATAAAATGTACTAATAAAGAAAAATAATATAGTATAACTCATTACACATATAGCCTCTAAACTATAAACCTAAAAAATTCAATGCAACCACTTCTAGGACACTAGAAATACACTAGACATATAGGAAAAAATGATATAGGTACATAATGATAATATTAACATTCTACAACATCACCAAAAATTTTCACATAAAATATACCTGTCTCATGGATACTTTTTATGTGTTCCATTTTCACATAAAGAAGCATAAACACATGAGTTTACGATTCTTTGGAATCCTCCAAAAAATGAAAGACCCCGTTTCCATAGAATGGTACATGAAACCACCTAAAGATATTGAAACTAAATAAATTTAAAACACATAAGGAAACAAAACCACTTAGGTAGACACATGGCTAGTTGAGCCTTGTATTGTCATATACTAAGGTGGTAATGAAATTGGGATTGTAGTTAAATTTTTATTTCTTTACAAGACCTAGAGTCTAAAGGTTGCTTAAGGTTCTTTATTGATTACTTTCTTTCCTATTGACCAAATTATAAATATCTCAATGCACTCAATGTGCACATACAATACACAAAAAACTAGGAATGTAAAATATTACTTGATTAATTCAATATTGATTCATTACAGATTATGTGCACTCAATGAAAATTGCTGATGGGTTGTAATCAGGTCACCGAATTGCCCAAGGATGTTGATTGATCTAGTGATTAATTCAATACTGATTCTTTCATATTTACATAAGATGTAATAATGAAAATAAATTGAGAGGGATACCTTATATAGGGATTTCCTAATTGAAATCACCATTTGGCCGGCTTAGATTTTATATATTTTTGCATAGAGTATGATTTGAATTAGATAGGACCACCAAATTATCCTCCCAAAAATTCAAGGAAAAAAGTTTAGGACCATGACGAATCCTAGTGCCCTAGTCATATCAACGTTTTTTCAAATTTCTAGGGATGCAAGATAATAAGGATCTAATGCCAAATCCAGCTTAGTGGATCAAACCATATAGGATAGGTATGCAAAATATGCTATGAGAGGTGAAATTAGGGTAGGATTAGGGATAAATCAAGATAAAATAATAAAGGGCACATCTAAAATTAAGGACCCAAATAAGAGTGTGATGATGTAATAAAGTGGAATTAGACCCATAATATTAATTTAAATCAATAAAGGTTCTATAATGCATAGAGGAAAGGAAAATAATAAAATAGGTGCAAGGAGAGTGTGAAATTAGATACAATAATAAAGGTGTATAGTTTACAACGCTGAAAAATTAGAGAAAAATCAATAACACATGGTCAAACTATATCCAACAATTGAAGTTGCACAAGATCTTTATATCCTTTTAGCTACAATGAATGGTAATGTTTCTTAGTACAAAGTGGATGCCATTGAAAATTCTTTTGAATTGGTCTTGAAGCTAGCCTCTGGGATCTTTTGATTGATTGTTCAACATTAATTTGAAATCTCCTATTGATTTACTAATGCATCCCTCCCTAGAAATAAAAAAGATTGAATTTTTTGTTCCTATTGATTCTAATGAATCAAGGGAAACACATTGGTCACATCTATTTCCCCTTTTGTATATTGGATTCCTTGATGGAGTTTAAGTTTACACTTTGAATGTAAATATCATAATTTATGTCAATATTAAAACCATGTCCACCCCCTCCTCTACAAGGGAATAAATTAGATTGGATAGTAAAATAGAAACAAGAATATTATTATGTCAATGCTAAGAAAAAAACATTAGAAAATTTTCTTCAATAGTCTTTTAGATGGTTTTTTCAACCAATAAATAGATTGTAATGAAAATCTCTCTTACTTTTTTCTTCATTGAATCTCTTTGCTACTAGAGTCTATCATGAAAATATCTCTTACTTTTTTCTTCGTTGAATCTCTTTGCTACTAGAGTCTATCACTTGCATGACTTCAAAATTATAAGTTTTGAGATCCATGGTTAATGATGCCATCAAATTCCTTGCTCTCAATCATTTAGATTCTAGAGTTTTTATCCTTATTAAAAGTGATCTAATAAACTCTTAGTTTCCTTGACTTGTAATTTCAATACTCTATTTGGTATATCATTTTACTAAATGTAGATATTATCCATGTAATTTTAGGTAGTTTAACAATGCATATACTATCTTGCTAGCATAACTTCACCTTGATTTATTATTTTGGTATGTGCACAAATATAGGAGCCAAAGAGTGGCCAAAAAGTACTTTTAAGTTAAAATAATGAATAACATGATCATATCTAAGAAACCATAATGTGATTATAATGGCACTACATTATGATTTGGTAGTGTCAACTCAAGGTTCTAATTGCTACCAAACCTAAAAGAGAATATTCTTGCATTTGAACCTACATTAAAATGTAAGGCAAAAGAACAATCATGATACATTGTTTCCTATTTTGTCAAGTACATGATTATGGTATTCTATGAGCCTAATTTCAATAATTTTAGGTAATTTTATTGAAGTAGTCATGACACCACAACATGAAAGATGTAAGTTTATTAATTTCTTTAGCAAATTTTGTTAAAATGTTTTTTCCCTTTCAATTATGTCTATTGAATAATTTTTTTATTTTCAATGAATTTGATCCTCTCAACATCTCCAAACCCTCACCCAACCTATCAAATATATGATGATTATTATGTTGAAGAGAATGAATGATATAACTACCCACAAAATCCTCTATCAATTTTGAAGCATCTTCCTACTATTGGAAACTTGGAGGAATTGATTATGTGTTGCCTTGATGTTTTGTCATTGATGTCAACACTAGCTATTTTGGTTGTTTAGCGACTTTTGCTAGGTTTCGATAGAGTGGTTGGATTATGATATTGATCCAACATGCTCCAATATGCTTTTGTTTGTGGAGTTGGTTTAGATCTATCATTCATGCTATTTAGATGCATATCAAGATCAGTTGGTTCAGGATTTGATGAGTCAGAAACTATCATTTGTTCTAGTAAGCCTTTTGGTCAATGGTAAGGGTTTTACTAGCAGAACTTTGTTGAAGATATTTTTATGCACTTGATAAGTGGTGATGGTGTGGCTTCTAGATGGCTCGTGGGATTTTGTTGGTTATCTTGTTCATGTTCCTGATGATCGGTGGTGTTGGATTTGGTTTATGGTGACCTATGTTGGGTCCAAACTTATTTTGCTAGGTTATGGACCTATTTATGTAACGTGTTGGATGATGCTCCCGATGTGTTACCAATTGGATTTATTAATTGGTTTATATTGTTTTGGTCCCAGGCCAACTTGGATGATCATTTGTTTGCGGGTTTATGTAATAAATTTATTATATTATCTTTTAGGTGGTCGACCTAATTGGTTAGGTCTCGGGTTGGTATATATATGATGTAAGATCTCTTTGTAGATCATGGGTTTTGGGATAATTATGTGATTATCTGTGTGCGAATAATGCTATAATCATATGCAGAGGTTTTGGTCGATCATAGGTGATCGAATTGGGTTTGTAAGAGAGGTTTAAGACCTCTAGTACTGAGCTTAATCGAAACTATACTCAGGCATAGGAGATGTTATTTTTGCAATTTATTCTTCTTTCAAAATTGTATGTCTGGATTTCTTTTGTACTCAGTGAGGCTCTTTTTGTGATCAGCAGTGCGCTCTAGGCTATTGGCCTTCCTGCATGTATAGGCTCCTCTTTTTGTAATCACATACTTACTAAAGAAGTATTATCTGACTGTGAGTAGCCTTCCCACCGTGGTTTTTCCCTTTACCAGGTTTTCCACATACAAATCTTGGTGTTATCTTTTGTGGATGGTTGGTAAATATTTTGTAGATTATATTTGTTCTTAACTAATGTATCTGCTATTTTGGTATTTGGTTTATGTATTTTGATAATAAGGTTTTAATGCTTAAAGTTCTATAATCTATTGACAACTGATTCAACCCCCCCCCCCCTCTTAGTTGTCCATCGGTTATCTGAGTTGTCTAACAATTGGTATTAGAGCATGGTCCTCTCTGTAGAAGCTTAACCGCTTGAGGAATATCCTATGGCATCTAATAGTCCAAGTTCATCAAGTTCATCTACAGTTATTTTCCAGAGAGAAATTCCTAGGCTTGATGGAACAAATTACAGGGTATGTAAGATTCGGATGGAGACTCAACTAAGATGTCTTGGGAAAGATATTTGGGAAATAAATGAGAAATGATACACACCTCATAATCTAACATCTGGAAATCCTCCTTCGGCAGGCTTGGATAAGGACATTGAAATTGATTGTAGAGCTAGAGAAGCCCTTTTGTGTGCACTTTTTGATAAGCAAATAATGGGACTAACTGGCAAATCAACTACAAAGGCTATATGAGATAAGTTGGAGACTCTGAATGAAGGTGACCCTACTGTTAAAATTGATAAACTTGATGGTTACTGGGTGAGGTATGAGAACCTGAAGATGGAAGAAGATGAAAGAATTACTACTTTTATAGAAAGAATCAATGTAATTGTCATGGGAATTCAGTGTTGTGGTGGATATGTGAGCAAAGATGAAATAATTTCTAAAGTATGGAGAGCTTTGCCACCAAATTATAAGATGAATACTACTACAATTAATGAGCTGATAACAATGGAAAACACCTCTGTTAATAGGGATACCTTGGTTGGAAAGTTATCTGCTTTTGAGCTTGAAGAATTTGGACCTTCTGGAGTTGCAAAATCTGAATTTGCTTTTCATCCATCTACATCATCTACTGGCAAGAGTAATTGGAAAGATTTATATGCGAAGGAACTAGATGATATGAAGAAAGAAGATGAAGAGTTTGAGCAACTTGAATCCTTATTTGCTAGAAGAGTACCTGAAGGTTCCATAGGAAGTAAGTATGAAGGAAAATCACCTTTTAAATGTTTTGCATGTAATAAGATAGGTCATTTTGCATCTAGATATCTTGAAAGGAATTCAAAGTTTGAAGAAAGAGCTAGAAGATATTTTAAGCCTAACCATGAATATCAGAACAAGCATAAGTACAGGAGAAACAAAGACAAATCATTCTACTATGTTGATGAGGAAGGTGCGATTGATTTTGATGTTGAACCGACACAAGATTCTGCTAGTGGTCTGACAATGAAAAGGAATGGGTATTCTTGGCTATCAAGGAAGATGATCCGGTACCTAAAGAAAAGTCCCTTGCTGCTAAAGTTGAAGACAAGGATGAATGGGTGATAGACAGTGGATGTTCACATCATATAACTAGAGATAAAAAGAAGTTTCTATCTTTGCAAGAATTTGATGGTGGTCTGGTTAGATTTCGAGATGTCAAAGCATGCATGATCAAGGGAAGAGGAACTATATCATTGGATGGTAAGCATAACACTGATAATGTATATTATGTTGAATTTTTGAGGCATAATATTTTGAGTGTAGGATAGTTGGTGGATAAGGGATTTCAATTACAGTTCAAGGATGGAAAATGCAAGATTATCAACAGAACTTGATTCGAGATTGGAAACGGTACTCAGACTAAAGGTAACATCTTTCATTTGATATTCAGTGAGAAGACATGTTTGATTGCATAGATTGATGAGAGTTGGCTATGACATAAGAGGTTGTGTTATGTGAATTTTGATTGCATTGTAAAAATCAGTTCTACTAAGGTAGTTAGAGACATACCTAAGATTGTGAAGCCCTATAATCTGGTATGTAAGGAATGTCAAATGGGAAAGCAATTGAAAAATTATTTTAAGAGTATACAAGACAAATCTAATGAAGTTCTTGATCTTATTCATACTGATTTGTGTGGTCCTGCTAGAATCAAAAGTTTTCAAGGTGATAGATATTTTATGCTAATCATTGATGATTATTCTAGAATGATGTGGGTTACTTTTCTAAGGGAGATATATAAAGCGTTTGAAAAGTTTAAATTCTTTAAAGCTAAAGTTGAGATAGAGACATGATTGAAGATTAAATTCTTAAGGTCAAATCAAGGTGGATAATTCACATCTGATGAACTTAACAGTTATTGTGAGAAGCATGAGATAAGGAGATAGTTATCTGGACCCCAGACACCTCCATAGAATGGAGTTGTAGAAAGGAAGAATAGAACTATCTTGGATGAGGCTAGAACCATGATGATGGAAGCTAATCTACCTCATATATATTGGAGAGAAGTTGTGAGCACAGAGGTATACATATTCAATAGAGTTCATATCAAAGGAGACACCGGTAAGATAACTTACGAGTTATGGTTTGGTCATACACCTATAGTTAAGTATTTTAGAATCTTTTGTAGTAAATGCTATATCAAAAGAGATTATTCCATTATAAAGTTTGATCCTAGATGTGATGAAGGAATATTTCTTGGTTATTCTAATGAAAGCAAATCATATAAATGTTATAAAAAAAGATTGCAAAGAATTGTGGAGAGCACTAATGTCAAGGTGGATGAGAAGAACAAAAGTCAAATAAGAACTTATGAGAGAGAGTTGATAGTGGCAATGATCATAGCTGAACTAGTCGCACCTACACCAGAATAGAATGTTGAACCAGTTACCCCGACAGTATCAAAAAATTCAACAGTAACTAAAGATCAGAGCAAAGGAATAGAAAACCAGAAGACTCCTAAGTATGTAAGGTTGAATCATTCAGAAGATCAAATCATTGGAGACAAGAACAAAGGAATGATGACAAGAAGAAGGTTGGTAGCTGATGAGGTATGTTTAATTTCTCAAATTGAATTGACATCGGTAATTGAAGCATGTAGAGATGAATGTTGGATGAAAGCTATAGAAGAGGAATTAGATCAGATAGAAAAGAATAATACATGGACTTTAGTTCCCCATCCTAAAAATAAGAATGTTATTATAACTAAATGGGTTTTTAGGAATAAATTTAATGAAGCTGGATAATTTGTTGGCATTACACACTTAGATGAGAATGGTTGATGTTGTCATTGATCGCAACCAACTAGTAACAGGGTTCTACATGATTATATTGATTCTACCGACAACAGACTTTGCATACTAGCACTGACAGCTACACAAAGTTCATTCACACTAACATCCAGTTTACACCGGCAATGAATCATACCAACACTTAGGCCGACATGAGATAAAGTTTTCTTTAGGCAAATTATATTGTAATGTAATTAATTATTTGTAGCTGACATGATGTATTGTAAAGACTCATATATGTATGAGATCTTTTAAGGCATTTTGTTGTAGTATGTATGGTATGTAAGCGAAGAATAAGTTTATGTAATAATATTGATGAGAAAATAAGAGCACAATAGAGCAAAGAAAGGTTTATGGCAGAGGTATTTGATAGAGCTTAAACCGATATTGAATCCGACATTGCAGATGCTATTTTGAGTAGTACATTGTAATTGGATTTAATCATCCAATATTGTAGTCAGTGTGACTCCTAATTTGTATTGAGTAGTGAGATCTAGGCTATTGGTCTTCTTGCATGTGCAAACCCCTATTGTATTAGTAATATTTATTCATATTTTCCAGTAAGTAAATATTGTGGGTCACAAATCCCACTGAGGTTTTTCACCTATCGGGTTTGTCATCAAAATATCTTGTGTTATGGTGTGCATTGATGTTGTCTCTCTTATTTCTCTTTATTTCTTTATTTCTTGTTTATCGGCACATTAATTTGGGTTGTAAAGTTGCAAAAAAGTTTAAATATTTCATTTACTGGTTAGACACTGATTCACCCCCCCTCTCAATGTCTTTGGAACTGATCAAGTATCTAACAATTGGTATCAGAGCCTAGTCGTCTATTTGCAAAAGACTAACAACTTGAGGAAGATTATGAAACTAGTATCAATGGAAAGGTTGAGACAACAGTTGGAAGGAGCTCTTGAAGATTTTGATGTAGAAAAATTGAAGAATATCAAACTGGAAGATGAACTCAAAATTTCTCGAGAATTTATCAAAGCACTTCAAGATAACCTGGCTATAGCAAATAATAAGAGAAAGGAATTACATGTGCAATTACAAAATCAAGATGATGAAGAAAAAGAAACTCTTAGAGATATTGCAGACAAATTGAGAAAAGAGAACAGTAACATGAAGAATGAGATGCAAGATTTAACCATGAGGCTATGCAAGGATATTGAAGATAGAAAGAAGAAAGAAGAAGATTTGGCCATAGGACTTAATGAAAGATCTGATGAATCTCTAAGGCTTAGTTATGAAAATGATATGCTTAAAACTGATTTGATTCACATGCAACATGACAAAGAGGAACTTATGAGACAAGTTAGCACTTTGGAAGGTGAGTTGGTCATTGCAAATGAATACAAAGACAAATTCAAGAAAAGTTCAGATAATCTTTGATGATATGCTAAAAAGTCAGAAACCTGATGGAGATACAGTTGGACTTGGATTTGAACACAGAGAAAGCTCCAGGACTGTAAACAATCATGATCATAGCAAACCGGTAAGGCAGCCTAATGCTTATAAATTTGATGGGAAATGTTTTAATTGCAACAAATTTGGTCATAGAGAAAATCAGTGCAGATTTAGGAATAATAAGAATACAAACTCACCCACCGATCAATGTTCCAAATGCAATAAAAATTATCATAACTCAGACAATTGTAGAATGAATGTGAAATGCTATGTTTGTGGTATATTTGGAAAGGCTATTCAGAGAAACAATGTAACTTGTTATGCATGTAACAAGATTGGGCATATTGCAAAATTTTGTAGAAGCAAGAATTCACCGGCGAAAAACAAAGGATTCAATAACAAAGGCAAAGAAAAGGTGACTAAAATCAAGCAAGAATTTTCTAAACAATGGATTAGAAAGAGAGATCAGAGTAGTGGTGAATCTATCTCTGCATCGACAGAACATGGTAGTCCTACACCGATAGGAGGTACTTCAACTAATTAAGGAATAATCCTTAGGGGTAAGACAACAAATTTAAAATCATGCATTTTACCCTCAGTTGATGGTAAGAAGTTTATTTCTTCTTTACCAACAGACATGTTAACTTTTCACTTAACCAGAAGCATTTAATGCGATTGATGGTGAAATTTTTGGTTATAAAGGGATTGTAACCTCTCATTTTGAATCACAAAGCATTCAAATTTATGAAGAGAACAAAGAGAGAGAAGGCATTCAATAGGCGAGGCAACTAAGACATTTTCAGGGCATTTTAGAAGATTTCACTTGCAGAAAAGGTATTTATTTTAGTACCATGGCTACTTCATCTTCTATTCTCGAACTCATTGCAAACCCTACTGTGGTAGAGAATGTTAAGCGTCCTAGACCCATTTTTAAGATCATTCCTGAGATTGCTAAGCAAGATGATTCTATTGGTGCATTTTCTAAAATTCCAAAGGGAGTTGCTTTTGCTGAAGATCTGACAATGTATATTCATAGCAACATAGAGAATTTAGGGTTTGATGATTTGAAAAACATATACCAGAATGTTATAGCTGACAAACAAGGTTTAATCAACCCAGAGCATAAGATTGTTGAGGATTTAGGATTTGTTGATATCTTAAACATTCCTGAATTTCTGGATGAGATAGTTCATCTTATACTTATTAGGGTTCATGGTTAATTTATGTGGTTAAATTCTATTTTCAAAATTACTAAGGAGGCAATCAAGGTGGTCACTGGTTTACCCTCTACCAGTACTAGGCCTGACAAGAAGATGAAGATCCCAAACAAGGTGGTTATGAACCTAACCGACACCACATCTGATAGCAAATCTCTTAGGGTTAGTGATATCATTGATGAGAATGTGAAATATGTGAATATGGTGTTGGCTACAAAGTTGCTCATACAAATAGGTTAAATTGTGTTTCTAGTCTATGTATACATAGTGCATATGAAATGGTGAAGAGAAGTGCAAAGATTGACATTTGTGAATGGCTAAAGGATGAATTGCTAGACAATTTGGGGAAGATCAAGGGTGATAGGAAAGGAACCTTCAGATTTGGTAACTTACTTGTATGCTTAATGCTTTATTTCACAAAGGAGATCCTTGACATTGGTCCCAAGGACTTTTCTTAAGACATTCATGTTGGAAGACAAATTATGGAAGCAATTACTAGCATAGGTGCTGATGGTGAAAAACTAATAAAAGATTACTTCAAGAACTTTCAAACTAAGATGAAGGCAAGGAAAAGGATTCCTCAAAGTATTGTGGACAAATATGACAAACATATATGTTTTGTAATAAAGAGAGATGAGACATGGATGGAGGTTGTTACTCCTTGAACCAATTGGATAACAAAGATGGGCTATGAAGTAGATTTTAACATTCTTGAGTCTTATGCAAAGATACTTCTTGATACACCAAGGGAACCAACTGAGAAGATATTTGGCACAACTGAAACAATTGAGAGTGATGTATCTATGATGAAGCAGAGGAAGAAAAGAGATAAATTCATGAGAGATTCTTCTAAAGTAGTTAAAGAGGTAACATAAGACCTAATGAATATTAGTGGTATTGCTACTGAAGTAAAAAGACAATCAGAGCAGACATCGGTAACTCATATTTCCCCAGTTGTTACTTCTTTTGAGACAGAAAGTGATAAAGTAGCAAAATTTAAAAGAGTTGAAAGGAAGAAAAGGAAACCTTCACCGATACCTACTCCTCCAAAAAGGACAAGAACACTAAGGAAGAAAAAAAAGCTATGAGAGAGCCCCGCATTCACAAAAAGAAATTTACACCAAAGAAATCGACACCTAAGGTATCAAATATTCTATCCATGGAAGAACTTATAAATGAAATTACCTTGGATGGAAATCTCAGCAATGTTAACAAATGTTATCATACTTTCAAGGATTTTGATAAGGAAATAATTGAGGAAAGTATCACTCTACATCTTGATATTTACAAGAAAGTTTTAATTGAGGTCGTTGATGATTTGCCTAATGATTTGTATCTGAGACTTGAGGCAAAAATAATGTCTATAATGGAATTGTATAAGAAATTAAAAGTCGAAGCATTGTTGGTGGTTCACCTTATCAATTCTCAAGAGGAGATTGATGAATTGATTGCAGAAGCCAACCGGTTAGTTTTTGCTAGTGGTCACTGGCAGGTTAGCTTAATGGCTAGTAGAGTCAAAGAAATTGTTGATGAAACAACTGACAAATGGGATATATTCTTTGTAGAAAAAGAGAAGATGGAAGAGAAGGATAGACAAAAAATAGACAAATCCTTCACCAAAGTATATCAGAAAAGTGATAAGGGTAAGAAAAAAGTTGGTGGTATTCCTAACTTGACTATCAAGGATAACCTACCCCCACTAACTGATGTCACTCCACTGGTAGTGGCAGATGAACAAGCTAAAGAACAAGTTGAGGCACAGGTTGAACATGAGGAAGAGAAAATAGAGGAAGTGAATAGTGAGAATATTGATCTGGAGCCAAACATTCAGTTTAACATGAATGTGAACACTCAGGATATCAATGTAATTATAGATAAATCTTCTAAGCATGTTGAAGAAAAGAAAACTGAAGCCACAAATATTGAGATCTCTGAGCCACCGGTCAATAGTGTTGACTCTCTGAATATTGAGGAAACAACTGAAGTTAAGATAACAAATACCATCCCTGATGCTACTCCACCTAACATTGAGAAACCAATAGAAGCACAAGCAAAAGAAGAGGTAAAAGCACAAACTGAAACTATAAATGTTGACACTCAACAGAAGGTAGAGAAACCGACAAAGAAATAACTTGAATAGAGTATAGCTAAACTGACAGTCAGCAAGATAGAAAGTAAGGATGGCAGTAAGGTTGTAAACATAGTTGACACACAAAGTGAGCAAAAGGAAGCAAAAATGGATAAAGAAAAGGTCAACGATGGAAATAAGGAAGAGGTGGTTAAGGCAATTGGACAAGTATCTGAAGAAAAGAAAGTTATTGTAGAGCCTAGCCCTTCCACCATGGACTTCAGACCTACAAATGTGACAGATGTTTTATTAAATTTTATAAAGAAGACCATTGAATGCAATGCCTTAGCATTTAAGGCTATTGATGACACCTTACCTATTTTACAATAGATAGCACTGACATGTAAGGTAGATAATGTTGTAGGCTCTATTGGTAAGTTAGACACATTGTCTAAATTCATTTCATCTAATATTTAGTCAATTGATAAGATTAATGAGGAGACAATTATAGAAAGGATAAATAAGGAGAAGACAAACTTCTTTAATAAATCTATTGAGGACTATACAAGAAAGTTAGATTCCTTAATACTGACACTAAATTCAACAATTTTGGAGTTTAAGGAATTGTATAGAGATGTTTGCAAGCCACACCATTTGACTACTGATATTGATGATTAGATTAAATAGACACAAGAAAATTGATGATATAGTAGATAAACTAATTGGTTCTTCTAAACTCACTTCAATTTTAGATCAAGAAGTGGCAGTATATGAGGAGAAAATAGAAAATCTTGAAAAGGAGAAAGCTCGATCAAGATTAAAAGCCCATGAATTAAAGAACAAACTTGGTCCAAGATTGGACAATCTGTTGACACACCAGAATGGACTATCTAAGGCTACTATTCCAGGAGAAAGATCACCAGAGGAACAAATGTATCATCTAACCGGCATGATCCGACAAACAATGGATATGATTTTTGATAGTTCTAAATTTTTGCAAGGACTTAATCTGATTGTAGCAGATATCTTTTAGAATGTACATAATAGGTTACAGGCAAAGGGGTAGAATTTTGAATTTTCACTTCTTTTTGACATCCTTTGTCATTGATGTCAAAGGGGGAGTGATAGAGAGAAAAATATATTGAAGGAGATCATTTGCTCAGGGGGAGCACTTTCAGTTTTTGGAAATTTTGGTTTTTGATTTTTCTCATGAGTGTTGCCATCAATTCCAAAGGGGGAGATTGTTGGCATTACACACTCAAATAAGAATGGTTGATGTTGTCATTGATGGCAACCAACTGGTAATAGGGTTATATAAGATTCTATTGATTCTACTAGCAACACACTTCACATACTGGCACCGACAGCTACACAAAGTTCATTCGCACCAGCATCTAGTTTACACCGGCAATGAATCATACTGGCACTCAGGCCGACATGAAATAAAGTTTTGTTTATGCGAATTACATTGTAACGTAATTAATTATTTGTAGTCAACATGATGTATTGTAAAGATTCATATATGTATGAGATCTTGTAAGGCATTTTTTTATAGTATGATGGTATGTAAGTGAAGAAGAAGTTTATGTAATAATATTGATGAGAAAATAAGAGAAGATTAGAGTGAAGAAAGGCTTATGGCAGAGGTATTTGACAGAGCTTAAACCGGTACTAAATCCAACATTGTAGTTGTTATTTTGAGCAATACATTGTAATTGGATTTAATCATCCAATATTGTAGTCAATGTGACTCCTAATTTGTATTGAGTAGTGAGCTATAGGCTATTGGCCTTCCTGCACGTGTAGGCCCCCATTGTATTAGTAATATTTATTCATATTGGCCAGTGATTAAATATTGTGGGTCACAAATCCCACCGAGGTTTTTCCCTTACTAGGTTTCCTTGCCAAAATATCTTGTGTTATGGTGTGCATTGATGTTGTCTCTCTTATTTCTCTTTATTTCTTTATTGCTTGTTTACTGATACATTAATTTGGGTTGTAAAGTTGTAAACAAGTTTAAATATTTCATTTACTAGTTAGACACTGATTAACCCCCCCTCTCAGTGTCTTTGGGACTGATCAAGTGTCTAACACAAGTTGTGAGGAATAAGGCTAGATTGGTTTGTTAAAGGATTTTCTCAGACGGAAGGAATTAATTATGATGAAACCTTTTCTCTGGTAGCTAGGATTGAAGTTGTGATATTATTTCTTTCCTATGATGGACATAAGAATTACAAGGTTTATCAGATGGATGTTAAGTGTGCATTTCTGAATGGAGATCTTGAAGAGGAAGTTTATATTGAGAAACCTAATGGATTTTCACTTTTAGATGACAAAAACATGGTTTGCAGGTTAAGGAAAGCTTTATAGGGATTGAAACAAGCCCCTAGAGCTTGGTATACAAGGCTGGATAAATATCTTTTGAAGCTTGGTTTCACTAAAGGTAATGTTGATAGTAATTTCTATTATAAGATCACTGATGATGACATATTGATTATTGAGGTCTTTGTTGATGATATTATTTTTGGAGGTGAGGATAAGTTGTGTATGGAATTCTTTGACAATATGAAGAATGAATTTGAGATGTCTATGATTAGGGAGATGAAATTTTTCTTAGGTTTACAGATTACTCAGACTGATAAAGTTATTTTCATCTATCAAACTAAGTATGCTAGAGAGTTGTTAAAGAAATTTGGTATGGAATATTCTAAACTGATTGGTACTCCTATGGTTACAAGTGAGAAATTGACAAAGAAAGATGTATTAGCTCTGGTAAATCCTACAAGGTAAAAATCTATGATTGGAGGTTTGTTATATTTGACTCAAACTATATCAGATATAATGAATGTAGTTTGTATTATATTAGGATATCAAAGTGATCCTAGAGAGAATCATGACAGTGCGGTGAAAAGGATTTTCAGTTATTTGCAGGGAATAAGTGAATATGGTTTGTGGTATCCTAAAGATGATGGTTTTACATTATGTGCATATATAAATGCAGATTGGGTTGGAAATGTTGATGACCAAAAGAGCACATCCGGTGGAGCTTTCTTTCTTGGAAAGAAACTTGTTTCATGGATCAACAAGAAGCAGTCATGTACTTCTTTATCTACTATTGAAGCTGAGTATGTTGATGTTGCTAATAACTATACACAAGTCCTATGGATGAAGCAAATGTTAAAGGATATAAGGGTAGACTGTAATGAACTGGTAGTCACTCACTATGATAACTATGTTGCTATTGACATATCAAAGAATCTGGTATTTCATTCTAAGACAAATTACATCTCTATCAAGTACAACTTTTTGAAGAAGAAGGTAGAATCAAATGACGTTAGACTGGTTTATGTGAATACTAAAGAGAAGATTGTAGACATTTTCACTATACCTTTGCCTAAGGAATCATTTGATTACTTCAAAGACAAATTGGGGGTTGTTTCCCCTCCAGTAGAGACTTGAGTGATGTTGATTGGCATCAGTCCAGTATGAATTATTAGATCTACTATTTATCCCAGATTGATGTGGTGGTGCTACTACTTAGGGGGAGTAGTCAGCTATGTGGTTCAAAGGATTTATGATTTATCTTTGATATCTATGTTAGATTTTTGGCATTGATGTCAAAAGGGGAGAGATATACATATTAAAAATGAAGCTTAACTATAACATCAATCAAAGGAAAGAGATCAGATCTTAACAAATATATCATTCACAGGGGGAGTTTGTTGGCTATCTTCCATTGGGGGAGATTTGTTTGGTATTTCTTGGCATTGGATGTTTTTTACATCTAGTATTGTCATCAATGCCAAAGGGGGAGATTGTTGGAAAATTGAAGGAATTGATTATGTATTGCATTGATGTTTTCTCATTGATGTCAACACTAGCTGTTTTGGTTGTTTACCAGCTTCCGGTAGGTTCCGGTAGAGTGGTTGGATTATGATATTGATTTGGTATGCTTCGGTATGCTTTGGATTGTGGAATTCATTTGGATATGTCATTCATGTTATTCAGATACATATCACAATTAGTTGGTTTGGGATTTGATGACTTAGGAGCTATTAGTTGTTCTAGTAAGCCTTTTGGTCACCAATAAGGGTTTTACTGACAGAGCTTTGTTAAAGATCTTTTGATGCACTTGATAAGTGGTGTTGGCACGACTTCTAGATGGCTCATAGGATGTTGTTGGTTATCTTGTTCATGTTCTTGATGATCGGTGTTGTTGGATTTGGTTTATGGTGACCTATTTTGGGTTCAGTCTTAATTTGCTAGGTTATGGACTGGTTTACGTAATGTGTTGGATGATGCTCCCAATGCATTCCCGGTTGGATTTATTGATTGGTTTATATTGTTTTGGTCCTAGGTCGACTTGGATGATAATTTGTTTATGGGTTTATATAATAAATTTATTGTATTATCTTTTAGGTGACCGACCTAATTGTTTAGGTCCTAGGTTGGTATATATATGATGTAAGATATATGTGTAGATCATGGGTTTTGGGATGATTATGTGATTATCTGTGTGTGAATAATACGGTCATCATATGTAGAGGTTTTGGTCAATCATAAGTGATCGAATTAGGTTTGTAAGAGAGGTTTAAGACCTCCAGTACTAAGCTTAACCAGAACTATACTCAAGCATAGGAGATACTATTTTTGTAGTTCATTCTTCATTCTGGAATGTAGTCTAGATTTCTTTTGTAGTCAATGAGGCTCCTTTTGTGATGAGAAGTGCACTCTAGGTTGTTGGCCTTCCTGCATGTGCATGCTCCTCTTTTTTTAAGCACATACTTACTGCAGAAGTATTAGTTGACAATGGGTAGGCTCCCACTGTGGTTTTTCCCTTTACCAGGTTTTCCACGTACAAATCTTGGTGTTATCTTTTATGGATGGTTGGTAAATGTTTTGTGGCTTATATCTATGCTTAACTACTGTATCCGCCATTCTGGTAATTGGTTTTTGTATTCTGGTAATAAGGTTTTAATGCTTAAAGTTCTATAATCTATTAACAACCGATTCACCCCCCCCTCTTAGTTGTCCACCAGTTATCTGAGCTGTCTAACACCTACAACAGTAGAAAATAGTTTACAAAAAATAAAACATAATAAAATGAAGAATTGACCTGTTGGTTTGCAAACCACATATTGGAAAACCTAGAGCTTTGCCAAATGTCCTACTGATTTCTCAATCATCCTTGGCCAATGAATACGAATGGTCAAAGACCGAATTCCTTTGCACTTTTAGGCTCCACTAGACCTAGGAGGGTATACCTTAATCTCCAAACCACAAATAGACTTCTTTAAAGTGAATTTAAACCTGTCAAATTAGTTGTTTGCAAGAATGGCAAAATGTTCCCTGCAACTGTGCTTTATTATATGCTTTTAACTTGCTCTAATCTAAAAACTTGAATGTGATTAATAGTGAATGAATAATTATAAAATAATGTTATTGGAACCTTAAGTAATTATGAAATAACAATACTCATAGGAATAAAATGTATGTTTGCCTAATGAGGACCTTATGCACACCAAATTTACTCACAAAAAGCTAACAATAGACCAGTGCCTTATCTGACAATTTATATGTTACTTAGTGGATGAATATTTGTAATCAACTTAGGAGATAGTTTGAAAAAACTCACAAATATGAAATACTATCACTGCAATGCTTTCATTATGTGATGCAAGAATAAAAAGAATAATTATGTTTCCTACACAACAACATGTGATGGCATAGTACAACAAATCTTAATTAGATTTATCCAAAGAACTTGATTCATCAACAACATGTAGCATAAAATGATCTGAAGATAAAGACAATGAATCTTATATATTAATTTTGGAATAAAAGGACATACAAAAGCTATAGACTCACAAGTACTTCATGATATTCTTGCTTGCACAAAAATGACTTTTCATTTCTATAGACTTGCTTTAACATAACACTACTAGTCCCAACAAACAATTTGAAAGATGGGAGCTTGTAAATTGTGAACCCCCTTGTATGCAAAAATGACTCACTATATATATGCGATTCAAAAGACACAAATGAAAGGACACACCCTTTCATTAGTACAAACTAAAAACTAACAAAAACTAACTAATAACTCCCTAACTACTATAACAACTAACAATATTACAAAACATATTACAATGGACACAAATAACTCTAGCCATCCAGGACCAAGCCACATTTCTTAACATGTCACAGGTAGGGCTCATTCTTGTAAGTTCTGGCATTGAAGATGATATCCCGCATTACCATCTCTATAGTCACAAAATTTTCCAACTAGTCCACTGTCTCTACCATGTCTAATGTGTCAGCCCATGCAATATCTAGGGAAGCATTAAGTAATGATTGACATTCTGTAATCCACACATTCGTGTCCTTAATCTGCCCTATTTCATCTATCACTTTTGGAATATCGTGTCACACAATTTCCTAACAATCATCATATTCTACCTTCAAATTTGCATCAAACATCAACATTCATCCTTACAACAATTTGATCTTATTCTTCAGGTTTCTCTTCTCTTTCAAGCATTTTAAATCTTGAGACATCATCATTTTCACCTAATTCACTTTCAACTTCTTCTTTTTCCTCCATTTCCTGCAATCTCTATCTTTTTTCTTCTAGTTTCTGATTGAAATCCTGCAAAATTTGCATAGCTTCTTTAGACTTCTTGTTTTTGAAAATATCCAAAGCTTCAATATGCTCATGAAAATAATCACCAAGATTTTTCTTTTTTCTGGATTGGTGTGTATAGCCCTTCGGGTCATAATTTTTCCTTCTTGTGTGCTCATATAGATTATAATCCTCTATTAACTTTCTATCAATAACATCATAAGAATTTGTTGATACAATGGTGAAATCACCAAAATGTAGAGTTCCAGGTAAGAAGAATTACTTGTGGGCACCCCCAAAGTGATGTGCATTAGAGACACTTAATTGCCTTGTAATTTCTAGATATGCAATTCTATTAGGCACCAATCTTGGTAATATATAAGGGGCACCTTAAAACTCGTATATTCTAACATCTGAGAAATCTTGGCATACGTACCAATCACCCCAATTATGATTCACCTTTGTATCTCCATGCTCATGGGGTCTAAGAAATCTTTTAATTTCTTCTGAGAATGATCCATCACAAGAAACCCCAAAAGCTTTGTATAGTGGTTGAAGAAAAAACTCTTCAAATTTGACATAATGGGATCTCATGAATCAAGAATCCCACAATGATACCTACAATTGTATTGGCTTCTCTTTCCCATCTTTACCATGAACATTTAATTTCAATGCTTCAGGCTACAACCCCATGAGTCATCCGTAAAATAAGATAATACGCATCAATAATGAATAAATTTTAATAGATTTATCAGGGTTATTCTGAAGATTTAAGAAACCCTCGTGCATTTTTTCCACAATGTAGGGAGCATAATTAAATTGTCTTGGCTCATGTATTTGTGTATTTGCAGCAAGTACTAAAGGTCCTATTTGAGCCACATCTGGAGCCTCAACTCCTCCCACTTGACCGCATGTGATATACGTATAGTGCAAATACTGTCTGAAAATGTTGATGTCGAACGAGGGCTCATCCTCATCTGTCAACTTCCCTTTCTCAGCCTTATGGATGGCCAAGTTCCACCTATTGTATATAGTATCTATCTTCGTATATTATTCTTCCAGCTTCTCAAAAGACAGAGGCACATCGGATTCAAAACCAAGACAAAAAAAGTCATGAATTGTAGCTACTGAAAGATAGATGACTGCATCGCCATTTGGTAATTGGATGCATCTTTTTGTGGAATTATAATCCCTAGCCAGGGTTTTCAATAATTGAATATTTACAAAGACATTAGGGACCACTAGCTTACCAAATCCAGTCATCCATGGGTTTGAGATTGGGGTCAACTTGCTCATTCACGAGTAATGATATAAGAATAATTTGTGGCCTGTAACCCTAGTCCAGACATCCCCAATTTCCTTAAAATCATCCTCTAGCTGGTCATGGAGAGGCAAATTGACCTTAGACCTTTGGCACTTGGCTCCCGGTAGGCTCATCTGGTCAATCATATCCAAATTTAACTTCCACTTTTGTGCACTTTCTCCACCTTTAGACTTCTTTGAGGCACTATCAAAAACTTCAGTGACCTTCCTATTTCCTTTGGAACTAGAATCCTCCATATTTGAATCCTTCAAGCTTTCTGAAATTCAATTTTCTATAGTTTAGTTTCTCTTTAATCTCTCTGTTTTCTTCAATTTGTTATGCAAATTCCTTATACAAGATTTCTCATATAGATTTGATACATTATGAGCATTTACTCAATTGAAATCGTGCTATGATTTGCCTCATGCAAACATAGACCTATCTATTGCCTGCATTTAATAATGGTAGGTGGATTTGTTAGAATCAAATTTTGCAATGGCTAGTTAGCACAACTCCTCCTGATGATTCAATCACTTGGCACTACCCGTCTCTTTGATCGGCATAGGTCTCCCTGATCACTCCATTGGGCATCGACGTAGCTCATTTTCTCTCAGTCAGATGGTTATAGCTACCCCGATGGCTTTACCTTATGGCTAGGTTTTACTTTCACCTTTATGTCACATCAGCATAGGCCATTCCGATGTACCCTCCTTCTATTCCTCCATTGCATTCTTCCCATCGAGTATCAACATAGCCCCAAATATGTTCCTTCGATGGTTAGAAGTTATTCTGATGAGTCCTCTTTCATAGTCTACATCTCATTTGTTACATCGGGTCACCTTATAGGGTATCGAAACAACTCATTTTATGTTTCTTCAATGACCTGATGACATCGACCTCATACTTGTTTATCTTTTTACTTCTTCGGTCTATTGGCATACATTTCCTCAATGAGATCTCCTTGCTCACACCCATCTCTTCTTTCTCATCAAGTATCGCTATAATGAAAAATGTTTCCTCCCGATGAGCTGATGATATCTCGATGACTTGGACTTCAATCGGTGTAACTTATCCCGATCAAGTCTCCTTCTTTGTGCCTAACTTGTTTTCCTCATCGGGTAAAGGCATAACCTGAAACACCTCTCCCTAATGGCTTAAGTTATCCTGATGACTCAGTATTCTCCTCCTTTTGGTATCGCCTCATCAGAGTAGGTCTGGCCGATAACACTGCCTTTGCCACCTAATCCATCGGACATCGAGATAGCGTAAGATGACACTTTCTGATGATTTGATGACATCGCCAACAATATTTCTACTCCATCTGACATCAACATAAGTTCTATCGATAATGTCATTGTGTATTGGGTAACTTTTTCTCCGTGCTTCCGATAGTGAACGCTATGCCAATGACTCCGCATTCTTGTTATGTTATTGGTGTAGCTCTTTCTAATGGATCACTAACTCGCCAAATCTCTTCCCACTGATCTCACCCTGAGAAAATTCCATCAGACTTATCGATGTGAGTTTTGCCGATCAACACGCACCCTTTTCTCCTCAGGCAATCTTATCAAGGTGACTTATGCCGATAAACATGATTTTATATTTTATGAATAGAAGGCTTTCTTTCAAAAATGTAACTCTCCACAACCATGCTAATGGACTTCTAAGGCACTAAAAACATCTCTGAATGCACTCATGATGCTTCTTCTATGATGAACCCTAAAATATGCTCTTGCCATGCAAAGACTATCATGATGAAGGTTATCGAAATGTCACCATACTTAATGCCATCCCTTAATATACCCAGGTGATACTTGTTCATGCAGATTCAAGCTACAATTGGATTTCTCTGACATAGCAACATATCTCCTACACATGAAATCCAACAGTAAATGCTCTCATGATGAAAATAAACATATAAAACATCAATAGATAGCACAAAATATTTTACAAAAAGATGTGCTAATACTTGCTCTTTCTGGGGATGTATGTCCTTTTTAGGGACATAGCAAGATCTCAGCTATCTCTAGAAATAAGACTATAAATAAATAGAAACAAAAAACAAAGGAAAACTACACTACTATAGTACAAGATTACTCCCTACTCCCTAAGAGAAAAATTTCCTGAGATATATAGCATGTACTGGAAACTCCTGAATTTCACCATTAGTATTCTGCAAGAAATATGAAATTTCTCCTCCCTTTTCCAAGATGATGTATGGTCCTAGCCAAAGTGCTTCAAACTTTATGTGCTTTCCCTTGTCCTAGTCTTTTGTATTCCACTTGAGCACTCACTCTCCTTCTTTAAAAGTCCTGTCACAAGATTTCTTGTCATCCAATGCCTTTACCATTTTCTGCCTCTGTATATTTTGTTCCTAAGCCTCTCTTCTGTATTCATCCAATTCAGCCAACTAGAGCAGCTTGTCTTCCATGAAATCAACTTCTTCTAAATATTCCTCTAAAATAAATTTATACACTGGGAGCAGGTTGTTCAGAGGAAACCTTGATTCTTTACCATAAACTAGGTGATAAGGAGAAAACCCTGTGGACTTCTTGATTGTTACCCTATCTGCCCACACTGCCAGATTCAACTTTGAGTCCCATGCCCTTTTGTTGTCACCTAACATCCTTTTAATGATCTTCAACAAGTTTTTGTTACTAGATTCTGCTTGTCCATTCCCTAGGGGATGATAAGGTGATGAATATGACAATGTGATTCCATAACTTTCACAAAAATCAGCAAATTCTTTGGATCTAAAACACATCCCCTTATCTACAACAATCTTGTGGGGTACCCCAAATCTTGTCAAGATATTTTCCAAAAGAAACTTTGTTACCACCTTACTTGTAGCCTTCCTGGTAGGAATTGCCTCTACCCATTTGGTAAAATAGTCGGTGGCTACCAAAATCCATTTGTACCCTCCACTAGATTTATTTGTAATTTCTCCTATGAAATCAATACCCCACATTTGAAAAGGTTCTTCAGTTTGCATGGGTCTAAGTGGAAGAGCTCCATCATATTTAAGCTTTCTTGAAATTTTTTGGTGAGCCTCACATTTTCTAATATAAGTATGACAATCCTTAAAAACTTGTGGCCAATAGTAACCAACATTAAGTATTTTATGGGTAGTAGTTTTCATTGAAAAGTGTCCCCCACATACACCTTCATGCAATTCCTTTAAAATAGATTGTGCTTGATAAACATCCAAACAAAATAAAAGGATACCATCCCTGTTTTTCCAATATAAATCACCTTTAAGAAATACATACCTAGATGCTTGAAGCTTAAGTGTTATTTTCTGACTATCATTTAAATCTTTTGGACACTTCATGTGTTATAAATAATAGACAATATTCTTGTACCAAGGACACATTTCAATGCTTATTTGAGCCTCCTCTAATTCTACCTGATTTATTTGTGTTCCTTCCAAATTTGATTCTGTCATCAGTTTAGCCAAACCTTGACCTCTTACCAATTTAGTAATCTGGATGTCAATGTTGAACTCCTAGATTTGATTGATCCATCTGCATCTTCTCCCAGTGGTTTCAATTTGCCTAAAAATATCCTTGACTGCTGCATTGGGAACATAGGCAATGACATTAGCTCCTGCTAAATATGGTCTAAATGATTTTACAACTTTTACTAGGGCATATGCTTGTTTCTCATTTATATCATAATTTAACTCAGAAGCTTGTAGTGTTTCGCTAAAGAACATCACTGGTTGTTCATGACCTTCATTATTCTTTTTTAACATAACCACAACAATAGTATGAAATGAAGCAAAAGAAAATACTTGAAAAGGTTTAGAGAAATTAGGAGATTCTAGTACAAGTGCTTCCTTGATGGCCTTTTTAATGTTCACAAAAGACTCAATTGCTTCATTAGTCCATTTTATCTCTACACCCTTTTTCAACTACGTTGCAATAGGTTTTACAATCTCTGAAAAATTTGACACAAATCTTCTCACAAAATTAATTTGTCCAAAGAATGATTGAATGACTTTGACTATTTTAGGAATCTAAATTTTATCAAT
Source organism: Cryptomeria japonica (assembly GCF_030272615.1). NCBI lineage: Eukaryota > Viridiplantae > Streptophyta > Pinopsida > Cupressales > Cupressaceae > Cryptomeria > Cryptomeria japonica. The sequence goes on from NW_026728840.1 coordinate 2,053,766, forward strand.
GGCTGTGATTCTCTCAGGGTCAATCCTTACTCCATCTTTAGATATAATATGACCCAACAATTTACCTTTAGTGACTCCAAAGTGATACTTTTTTGGATTTAGAGAAATACCATATTCTAGTGCTCTAATGAAAATATTTTCTAGATCATTACAATGGTTCTCTGCTTTCTTGGAGTATGCTATCAAATCATTTGGTATACAAATAGAATGTAATCAATGAGGCCTCAAAGGCTACATCCATGGCCCTTTGAAAAGTAGCTCCATCATTGGTAAGTCCAAATGACATCCTGGCATACACATATGTGCCCCATGGTGTAGTGAAAGTTGTTTTGTATTTTTCTGATTCCTTGACCTTCACTTGGTTGTAACTAGAGAACCCATCCATCATAGAAAGTAGCTCATTCCTTGTTACTTTCTGTAGCAAAGCTTCCATGTTAGGTAGAGCATAATTATCTTGCCATGTCTTTATTGTCAAACAAGCTTTCTAGTTCCACCAACCCTTTTGGAATCTTGTTTGTTTTAAGCTGCAGAATGTCTTTTCCGAATAGAGACCCCTCACCATTCTCCTCTTCCATATATGCATTCCAATCCATGTGTTGGCCCTCATACCGATCTTCACAAAATAAGAACCTGAAAAGATCCTTGTCATCATCAAATATCTTCTAGTTCTTTATGTTATCTGGTACTGCAGGTCTAGTTTTTATTTCAATTTGGGTAATGTCATCAAAAGGAATATCATTATGTTTAACTACTAGGTTAGCCATAAAATCAGCTAAAATATTGTTATATCTTTGAATCCATGTTATGTTTATATCTTTGAAGCCTTACATTTTTAGTAGCAAACTTTTCCCTTACTTGAGATACAACTAACTCTGAATCACAATAAACTCTTAGTAGTTTGATACCATGTTTATTTTCTATTCTAAGACCTAACAAGAGTGTTTCATACTCAACAAAATTGTTTGTATATTCAAAGGCTAACAAGAAAGAATATTTGAATGATTTCTCATTAGGAGAAATAAAAACCACACTTGCTCCATTTCCTTCTTTACTACAAGCACCATCAAAGTACATTTTCAAAATTTTATCCTCATGTGCTTCAATAGTATCTTCAAGCTTATTAGTTTTGCATCGAATGGGTTTAGAAATACTTACCTGAAAGTTATCCATATCTGTTTGGAGATAACATGTTGTTTCATTTGGATCAACTTCTTCTATCAGGTAGGATAATCTTGGCTCTCTATCAATCCTTACATCTGTTCCTTTTACCGGCATGGTTGCATATGATAGATCTAACTGAATGCATCCCCCTACCAAATTTGACCATTGCCTTGATAGTAACATCCCATAATTTGGAGGCACTTGAACAACTATGATGTTTGTTTTATATGACGCATCTGGGCATGCTGGAAATCGAAACTCCACATTCTTCATAATTCCAAAAACTAGGACTGATCTATTATCCATAGCATAACATTTCCCATAGGGAGTGTCTACATGCATCCCAAGTTCCTTCATGTCATCTTCTGGCATTATGTTCACGGCTGCACCTGAATCTATCATACAATTCTTAACCATTTTATTGTTAATCAACAAGGTCAGATAAAAATGATCAACTTGAGTAAGATTCTTAGTGATAGAAGTTCCCAAATAGACAATAGGTGGATCTTCAGCTCTTGGCCTATGATCCTCTTTATTAACTTCACCAACGTTAGACAAAATTTTGATTGTTTCATTTTTGTAATCAAGAAACTTCATTACTTCAAGCAAGGGCAAAGATACTTTCACCTATGATAAAGCCTAAGACATAAATGATTCACAATTTGAAAGTGGCTTACTAATTTGTTTCCTTTCAATCAAATTTGTCAATTTAGGAGGCTCTATTTGTTTGACCTTTTCTTCTGCACCTTCCTTTTCTTCATTGGTGATGGTGTCTTTGTTTCCACTAGCTTTAGGAACCTTTGAAAATATCCCAGATGGCTTACCTTGCTCTGGGTTCACTGTTTTGTTCCTTAGCTGATAATTGCTTTTTGCCTGTGCTACTGCTACCACAGTATAAGCTTTATTATCTTCATCTATTAAGTTTCTCAAGGAATGCATTGGCTCTTCATCATGGAACAATCTCCTCAAGGCTGGGGTGTCCACATCATCATCAGTGAAAACTTGTTGTACGTTGTACTGCTGGCTCTCTCTCCTCCATTTTACATCTGATGACTTCTCATCCTTGGATGAATCCTCATCCCTGCCCCAAAATGGATTTGATGAAAGTACATTCATTATGGACTCATACTCATCCTGATGGTCCTTTTCTTCTACAAAACCTTGAGCAATCAAACATTGTTCTGCAACATGGGGTAAATTGCAGACTTCACACCATGGATATTCCTCCACAAAATTATTTACTTTCTTCAATGGATCAGGAGTTTCTTTGTTTAGATTGGCATTCACTGGCTTACCATCTTTCCAGTTCATTGTGATTTTTCTTACCTTTCATATCTTTCAATATGTCCATGATTTGGATAAACTCATCCTTCTTTGTAGCTCTGGGATTATATAGTTTTGCATCATCTCTCTTGCCAATTCTCCCAATAGCTTTTCTGTTATTTTCAATGATAGTGGCTGACTTAAATTCTTGCTGCAAGGTGGTAGGCCTATGAGATAAAACCTCATAGTGAGTCTTGTTGTCAAAAGCACTCAAATAAAAGTCAATTAAAAATGAATCAACAAGTCTAATATCCCTTGGTATTCTATTAAGCACTTTAATAAACCTTTTATTAAATTCAAAGACTCATTCATTTTGATTTTTCTTTATGCTTGTCAACTCATGAGATGCAAATGAAGTATCATTATGGTCTCCAAATTCTTCCAAGAATTGTGTCACAAACTCTTGCCAGCTAGAAATGCACCTGTCAGGATGATTTCTATACCATTCACCTGCATCCTCTGTTAGAGACTGAACAAACAATTTCATAAAAACATCTTCATAAGGGACTTCAAATTATTCAATGGTATTTTTTACATTTATTACATGTTGTTCTGTAGAATCAGTTCCATTGTCTGTGAACTTAGGGATGCCTAACCTTAAATCACTTGAAATCTGATTCGGATATCCAACTATCCCACTGAAATCGAACTATTTATACCTTTCAATGGTCATAGGTGGTCTGCAACCATAGTTGTTATTTTGATAGTGTCCATTTCCTCTATTGTTACAATTATTTCCATTGTTGCCTCCACCACCATTTTGATTATTGTTATTTCCATTTCCATTGTTTCCATTACCATTGTTGCCATTATTTCCATTATTACCATTGTTACCTCTATCATTACTTACATTGTGGCTCCTATTACTATTATTCCAGTTACCAGTATTTCCCCCATTGCTAGTTATTCTTTCACTATTGTGATTATTGCATTGTCTATCATTATACTAGCTTTTATTCTCATTGTAGGGTATATTTTTCCATTTATCCCTTTTTTCACAATTACTATCCAAAACATCAAACAATGGATTATTAAAGATCCTAACTGGTTGTTCCATGCTTCTCATGTGAGGGGGACTATACCCAGAGGTTGTTGTTCTACTTCCCTCACCTCTTCCTTTCTCTTCTTCAACCCTATTTGACTTAGAGATTTGAATGGTATAACTTTTTAATCCAAGCTTCTGCAATATCTAGCCTAGTTGTCTCTTAAGAGCATTTGCCATTTTGGAGTAATATCCATTTAAGTCAACCATTTTAAGTATGATGCATCCCACTGCATTTCCCCCTGTTCCTCAACAATTAGGGTTTCATCATGGCTGTCCTTATTATCTTTTGCATTTAAGGTATAGAAAGGATTTTCCTCCATATTTTTATAATATTTATAACCAAATGAAGAGAAATCCTCTCTACTAGGGAACTTCTTATAAGCCCCAAATGCCATACTTGGTGTTGATTTATTTTCTTTGTATCTCTTCTTTGGACTCAACTGAACAAAATTATCTTGTCCCTTGTGTAGAGACCTTCTCCCTCACATTAATATTTTTGATAAATTCCTAGGGGGTTTCTCTTAATTTCTCAAAATACCAGTCATTATTCATGTACTAGACGTAGAGTTTCCACCTTCTAAGAGGAACAATATTTTTTATTAATCTTCTAGGCTCCTTCCTCTAGTAGAGTCTAAAACAAAACACAAAAGATTCTGAACACTTCCTATGACAACTCCCCAACAGAGTCGCCAATCTATTGGTTCCCAAAACCATAGATTGGAAATCCTAGAGCTTTGCCAAATCTCCTACTGATTTTTCAATCAACCTTGGCCAACGAATAGGAATGGTCAATGACCAAACTCCTCTGCACTTTTAAGCTTCACTAGACCTAGGCAGGTATACCTTAATCTCCAAAGCACAAAGAGACTTCTTTACAGTGAATCTAAACTTGTCAAATTAGTTGTTTGCAAGAATGGCAAAATGTTCCCTGCAACTGTGCTTTATTATGTGCTTTTAACTTGCTTTAATATGAAAGCTTGAACGTGATTAATAGCGAAAGAATGCTTATAAAAGAATGTTATTGGAACCTTAAGTAATTATGAAAGAAAAATACCGATAGGCATAAAAAGTATGTTTCCTTGATGAGGACCTTATGCACAACAAATTTACTTAGAAAAAACTAACAATAGACCAGTGCCTTATCTGACAATTTATATGTTGCTTAGTGGATGAATATTTGTAATCAACTTAGGAGACAGTTTGAAAAAACTCACAAAGATGCAAGACTATCACTGCAAAGCTTTCCTTTTGTGTTGGAAGAATAACAAAAACAATTTTGTTTCCTACACAACAACATGTGATGGCATACTGCAGCAAATCTTAATTAGATTTATCCAAAGAACTTGATTCATCAACAACATGTAACATAAAATGATTTGAAGATAAAGACAATGAATCTTATATATTAATTTTGGAATAAAAAGATATACAAACTCACAAGTACTTCATGATATTCTTGCTTGCACAAAAATGACTTTTCATTTCTATAGACTTGCTTTAACATAACACTACTAGTCCCAACAAACAATCTGAATGATAGGAGCTTGTAAATTTTGAACCCCCCTTGTATAAAAAATTGACTCCCTATAAATATTTGATTCAAAAGATACAAATGAAAGGATGAACCCTTTCATTAGTACAAACTAAAAACTGACAAAAACGTAACTAATAACTCCCTAATTGCTATAACAACTAACAATATTACAAAACATATTACAATGGACACAAATAACTCTAGCCATCAAGGACCAAGCCATATTTCTAAACATGTCACAGGTAGGCCTCATCCATGTAAGTGCTGGCGTTGAAGATGATATCTCGCACTACCATCTCTATAGTCACAAAGTTTTCCAACTGGTCCACTATGTCTACCATGTACAAGGTGTCAACTCGTACAATATCTAGGGAAGCATTAAGTAATGATTTTCATTTTGTAATCCGCACATTCTTGTCCTTAATCTGCCCTATTTCATCTATCACTTTTGGAATACCATTCCGCACAATTCCCTGACAATCATTACATTCAACCTTCAAATCTGCATCAAACTTCAGCATTCATCCTTGCAACAATTTGATCATGTGCTTCAAGTTCTTCTTTTCTTTTAGGCATTTTTAATCTTGAGACAGCCTCATTTTCACTTGATTCACTTTCAACGTCTTCTTCTTCCTCCATTTCCTGCAGTCTCCATCTTTTTTCTTCTAGTTTCTGATTCAAATCCTGAAAATTTTGCATAGCTTCTTTAGACTCCTTGTTTCCACAGATATCCAAAGCTTCAATATGCTCATGAAAGTAATCACCAAGATTCTACTTTTTTCTGCACTGGTGTATATAGCCCTCTGGGTCATAATTTTTCCTTCTTGTGTGCTCATACAAATTATAATCCTCTATTAACTTTCTGTCAATATAATCATAAGCCTTTGTTGATACAATGGTGAAATCACAAAAATTCAGAGTTCCAAGTAAGAAGACTTGCTTCTGGGCACCCCCAAAGTGATGTGCATTACAGACACTTAATTGCCTTACAATTTCTAGATATGGAATTCTATTAGGCACCAATTTTGGTAACATATAAGGGGCACCTTCAAACTCATAAATTATAACATATGAGAAATCATGGCATACTTACCAATCACCCCATTTATGATTCACCCTTGTATCACCATGCTCATGGGGTCTAAGAAATCTTTTAATTTCTTCCGTGAATGAACCATCACAAGAAACCCCAAAAGCTCTGTATAGTGGTTGAACAAAAAGCTCTTCAAATTTGACATAATGGGATCTCATGAATAGAGAATCCCACTGTGATACCCACAATTGTATTGGCTGCTCTTGCCCATCTTTACCATAAACATTTAATTTCAATTCTTCAGTCCACAACCCCCTAGGTCATCCATAAAACAAGATAATATGAATCAATAATGAATAAAATGTAAAAGATTTATTAGGGTTATTCTGAAGATTTAAAAAACACTCATGCATTTTTTCCACAATGTAGGCAACATAATTAGATTGTCTTGGCTCATGCATTTGTGTATCCATAGCAAGTACTAAAGGTCCTATTCAAGCCATATCTGGAACGTCAACTCCTCCCACTTGACCTTATGCCATGTACGTATATTGCAAATATTGTCTAAAAATGTTGATGTTGAATGGGGGCCCATCCTCATCTATCAACTTCCCTTTCTCAACCTTATGGATGGGCAAGTTCCACCCGTTGTATATAGTATCTATCTTTGTATATTCTTCTTCTAGCTTCTCAAAAGACAGAGGCACATCGGATTCAAAACCAAGACCCAAAATCTCATGAATGGTAGCTACTGAAAGACAAATGAATGCATCACCATTTGGTAATTAGATGCATATTTTCATGGAATTATTATCCTTGGCTAGGGTTTTCAACAATTGAACATTTACAAAGACATTAAGGACCACTAGCTTACCCAATCCAGTTGTCCATGGGTTTGAGTCTGGGGTCATCTTTCTCCTTCATGAGTAATGATATAAGAACAATTTGTGGCCTTTGACCCTAGTCCAGACATCACCAGTTTCCTTAAAATCATCCTCTAGCTGGTCATGGATAGGCAAATTGACCTTAGACCTTCGATACTTGGCTCCTGGTGAGCTCATCTGGTCAATCATGTCCTACTTTAACTTTCTCTTCTGCACACTTTCTCCAACTTTAGACTTCTTTGAAGCACTATCAGAAACTTCATTGACCTTCCTCTTGTCTTAGGAACTAAAAACCTCGATATTTGAATCCTTCAAGATTTCTGAAATTCAATTTTCTACAGTTTAGTTTCACTTCAATCTCTTTGTTTTCTTCAATCTGTTATGAAAATTCCTTATACAAACTTCCATATATAGATTTGATACATTAGGAGCATTTAATCAATTCAAATTATGCTATGATCTACCTGATGCAAACATAGACCTATCCATTGCCTGCATTTAATAATGGCAGGTGGATTCATTAAAATCAGATTTTGCAATAGTTAGTCAGCACAATTCCTCTTGATGATTCAATCACTTAGCACCACCCTTCTTTTTTATTAGCATAGGTCTCCCTGATCACTCCATCGGGCATCGGTGTAGCTCATTTTCCCTTATTCTGATGGTTACTCCGCCTTCTGGCTAGGTTTTACTTTCACCTTTATGTCACATCAGTGAAGGCCATTCCGATGTACCCTCCTATTCCTCCATGGCATTCTTCCCATCAGGTATCAGCATAGCTCCAAATATGTTCCTTTGATGGTTATAAGTTATTTCGATGAGTCCTCCTTCATAGTCCACATCTCATTTGTTACATCGGCTCCCCTTATCGAGTATCTAAACAACTCATTTTATGTTTCTCCAATGACCCGATGACATCAACCTCATTCTTGTGTATCTTTTTACTTCTCTGGTCTATTGGCATACATTTCCTCGATGAGATCTCCTTGCTCATACCCATCTATGCTTTCTCATTGGGTATCGGTGTAATGAAAAATTTCTCCTCCCGATGAGCTGATGATATCCTGATGACTTCAACTTGGATTGGTGTAACTTATCTTGATCAAGTCTCCTTCTCTATGCCCAACTTGTCTTCCTCATGAGGTATCAACATAACCTAAAACACCTCTCCCCGATGGCTTAAGTTATCCCGATGACTTAGTATTCTCCTCCTATTAGTATCACCTCATCAGAGTAGTTCCGTCTGATAACACTACCTTTGCCACCTAATCGACGAGGCATCGGGGTAGCGTAAGATGACACTTTCTGATGATCTGATGACATCACCAACAAGTGGTCTACTCCATCTAACATCGACATAAGTTCTTCCGATAACCTCATTAGGTATCAGGGTAACTGTTTCTTCGTGATTTTGATAGTGAACGCTATGTCGATGACTCCGCCTTCTTGTTATGTTATCAGTGTAGCTCTTCCTCATGGATCACTAACTTGCCAAACCTCTCTCTGTCGATCATACCCTGAGAAAACCCCATCGGAGTTATCGATGTGAGTTTTGCCAATCAACATCCACCCTTTTCTCCATAGGCAATCTTATCGGGGTGACTTACATTGATAAACATGATTTTATATTTTATGAATAGAAGGATTTCTTTCACAAATGTAACTCTTCACAACCATGCTAATGGACTTCTAAGGCACTGAAAAATCTCTGAATTCATTCATGATCCTACATCTATGATGAATCTTCAAATGTTCTCTTGCAATGCAAATATTGTCATGATGAAGGTTATCAAAATGTCACCATACTTAATTCCATCCCTTAATATAGCCAGGTGATACTTGTTCATGCAGATTCAAGCTACAGTTGGATTTCTCTGACACATCAACATATCTCCTGCACATGCAATCCAATAATAAATGCTCTTATGATGAAATTAAACATATAAAACATCAATAGATAGAACAAAATATTCTGCAAAAATATGTTCTAACACAAGAAATAATAGTTCAACCCTAATAAATGAAATATAATATGCATGTGTTGGCAAGCTCTTGCAACACCATTAGATTCTTTAATATCTTAGATACATTTAGTCAATGTGCAAATAATTTCATGGATGAACTATAAAGAAGATGCTCACTAATGTTATTTACAAAAAATATCATATAAATTGGTGGAAGACAAATATAATTTATTTGTTTAACTCTATACACCATAGCTGATGATGTAATAAACACATTACAAAAATATCTCAAATCATTATACCAATACCAATAAATAAATGTGAAGTTTTGGGATAGTAATAATAATGAGATGCCAGTCAAGAATTTTTAAATGAGTTGGGAAAGAGAGTCTACGAGAGCTAGGGAGGGAGTGATAGACATAGGGGCAGCCAAAGGAGGTGGAGACTATTGGCATGTTGGCATAACTGCTAGAGATGATGATGTATCAGTAAAGGATGATGATGATATATTGATGGATTGTTGGTGATGATATATTGATGAATTGTTAGTGATGATATAATAGTGATATGATGCTTTATGATCAGTTATTTGTATTGTCATTGATGGAAACCATGTTTGTATATGTTTGGTATGCCATCTAAGCTATCTAAGTCTACTGATATAGCCTAACTAGTAATGGATTGAGTTGGACAATAAAACTGTTAAGAAGTAGTCAACCAATAAGTAGTAATAGAGAAGGAGATGGTTGCGGTAGAGATTCATGTTGAGTTAGGTGTTGTGGTTTGGAATGTATGCTTATGACATTATAATGAGTCTATGATAGGAACCGCATCATGTTTGGAGAACCGAAAGTCATGTTTGTAATTGACTGTTGTATATTCAGTGTAGGGTTTGCGAACTGGTAACAAGATCTTTAACCGGTGATGTTTTATGGTTTGGTGGTGAATCTTTTCATGTTCTTAACTTACTGGTGGCCTGTTAGAATCCATGTGAATAAGATGTTTTTGAGCATGATCAACGAGTGAATTTTTTGGGAAACAAAGAAGTGCTTAGCAGAATGTGATAAGGGTTTGATAGCTTATCAGATCGATGTGTGATGATGTGTTATGATCATTCAATGGTTGTAATTGTCTTGAAATTTGTTTTTAATGATCTGTATGTTGAACTATAATGATTTGTAATGATTTGATATGATATATGATGTAAATTCATTGTAAGTTGGGTTATATAATTGACTGAGTTGAAAACTTATTTAGGCCTAGTTTGAGAAGTGTTTGCATGTCGGTGGTTGTAGAAGAAGAGTGTGTCAAACCAAAGTGTAGTGTCTTCATGTGTGAAGAAGATTAGAGCTAAAAAGGATATAAACAAGCAAGCAAGGAAGTGTTGATACTAGATCATTTACCTGTTGTTCCTTACTAGTTACAACAATATTAAAATCCCTTAATCGGGTAGGTCCTAACAGGCATGATATTGTAAATCCCTTCACTGGGTGGCTCATTAACTTGAGTTTAAATCCTTTAGCAAGGTTACTCCTAATTGGGTAAAGCTCCTAATAGGGCAAAGTTTAAAATCCCTTCATCGGGTGACTCCTAATAGGGTTTTCTCTTAACTGAGCATTATTGTAAATCTCCTAATCGAGATAGGCCTTTAATAGGGTGCATTTCGAAAGTGTGCAAATTTTGTGGCTACCAATTCCCACCATGATTTTTCCCATTTGGGTTTCCACGTGAAAAATATCAGTGTTCATATGGTGGTTGATTTGTTTATGTGTGGATTTGATATCATTACATTGCTTACACATTAATGAACACATGAGTGAGTAGTTTGGTAAATCTTCTTTAAGTGATTGATTGAATAGTTACCAAGACTAGCTATGAACTATTTTTGAGAAGTATTTGTAGATTGGTAAAAGATTTTAGTTTATTCTTATTACTGATTCACCCACCCCCTCTCAGTAATAACCCAATCCTCACAATAACAATTGGTATCAAAGGATTAGGTCCTCTTAGGTGGAGAAGCTTCACTGCTTGTAGTAAATATCTGAGAAGATGATCAAGAAGGAGGGTCCCAAATTCACTAAGGACAACTATAGAATATGGAGCGATAGAATAAAGATTTACATCAAAGTTATGGGTGCTCAGTTTTGGCAATATGTTGTTACTACATATGTACCTCCCACCAGTCCTCTGACTACAGATCAACTTAAGGAGAAGCAGGAAAACATTCAAGCATTAGAAGCCATTGTAAGTACACTTTCTGATACTAAATATATTGATGTCTATGGTTTAGAAACTGATTTTGAAGTTTGGGAGAAGTTATAATTAATCTATGGCGGTGATAAGTGTAGTCTATAAAATTCATCTTAATCAAAACAATCAATTAGAAATAAAGGGGAAATCACGGATCCCTATCTAATCAAATAAATCTTAACAAACTTAACAATGAAATAATACAATAGCAAGAAATAGGAATTATAAATCAAATCAATCAAAACTCCCTATCCCAAGATTACATATGGCTTCCATTGCTCTTCTCCTCTTCATGGTATGATGGCTCTCAAATATTGCGTTGGTAACCTTCAAGTGACACAAAGATTCAAAGTTCATGATTCAGAGTAAAGATTCAGGAGATTGGATGCTCAATTTATAGAAAATTGGAGAAGATTGATTGAAAGGTGGAACAAAATGATCAAGAGGTGGAACTTAGGTGAGTTTACATGTTGATTGATAGTTGAACTACTAATTGTAGGAGTGAAACTGAATAGATTGAATAGATCAATTGAGTCAACTGATTGATGAAAGAGTTAACTAAAGGAAGAAAAAGAATGATTGAGGAAATAAAGAAGATGACACAGAGAGCTTAATTTAGAGAAAGCTAACTGAAAGATGGAAATAGAGATTAGAGAGATAAATCATTTAATTAATTAATTGAATGAATTAATTAATTTAGCATGTGCTTGCATTTAGATTTATATTTTCAATTTAATCTTTGCATGATATTTATTCAAATAATTGAATTTATTAATTCAATTTAGCATTTGAATATATTTAGAACTTGACTTTGATTTTCAATTTGGTTTTTGAAATCATGCACATGTAATTGAATTTGGAAGAAATTAGAAGAATATGAAATTAAATGAAATTAGAATTTGGGGATTTTCGAAATGGAAGAATTAATTAGTTAATTAAATAATTTAAAGAAACTATTTAATTATTTAGAAATGGAACTTAATTAAATAATAAAGATTATTTAAATTAAAGGAATTAAATCACAATTAATTAAATAATAAATATTTAATTAATATTTAGAAAAGAGTTGAATGATTAGATGATTGAGAGATAGAAATTGAATAATTAGTTTATTTAAATAATAAATATTATTTAAATTGGGGAGTAAATCAGAATTAATTAAATAAATATTTATTTAATATATAAGAAAAAAAGTTAAAAATGATTAAATGATGAAAGAATAAGAAATAGAATAATTAGTAAGATGGTGAGGAAATATGAAATTAAAAGAAATAGCTAATTAACTTGACTTAATTAAATAATTCAAGAATTATTTAATCAATTAGAGGAATAATTAGTACATGATCAATGAGACATTTTTAGGTGTCTACATTTGCCCCTCTTTGAGACAATGTCGAAACGATGTTGTTTCAAAGAAAACAAAACAATTCTACCCGAGTATGCCCCAGTGATACTTAAGGCGTAATGCCCCCTCAAGAGATTGTTTATGCATTAAAGATATGAATGATCTCTCGAAACAAGAATGTGAGATAAAAGATAGAAGAATGGTTAGTTGATTAGAGATAGAGATAGGTGATGTGAAGATGACATTGAGATAGAATATGAGAGAATAGAGTGATGAAAGAATAATGTTAGATGATAGAAAATGATTTAGAAAGAGATGATGAGAAAAGAAAAATCAGCAAACTAGCAATAAGAAAATGAGAATGAAGATGAAAATAAAATTGAATGAATCACAAACCTATGTCACATATTTATTTTATTGCGCAATATATATTCATCACTGAGCCTTATTATTGAACAATGAAGCTTTAGCACATCAGGGTATAAGGAACCAAGATGTAAAGATATCTCATTGAAGAAACAAACACATAGCAGACAAGCAGCACACAAAGAAAAAGATAATGCCCATCATGGCTCCTCTAGTCACTTTTAGACATCCTTGAGTAGCATAGGAACAATATCTATCGCCAAATGATAAAAAGATAAAGACTGACCTAGACAAAATTCAGCAGCTATATTGACCTTGTGCCTTCGTTCTCAGTTGCTTGATGTGATGGTTGATAATGTCTGATCTCAGAAAGTTGCGGACCCCGTTTAAGACTGACCTATCTGATTTTGAGTGCATCCTCTTCTGTTTAAGACAAGATAATGATCATGTTGATACGAATATGATACGATTGATAAGACAGTTTGATTAGCTGATTGCAGATGTTTGAATGGATAGTCGTATCCTTTGTTAACTTCGTGCGAGGTGTTTGTTGGATATCTACTAGGGTATTTGTTTCTTACAAGACATTTTATTGCAAGTTTTTTGATTGATTGTTTGTCGATTTTTAGTTCTTTTCTAAGAGCTTTTTCAATTTTTTTGGATTATGTAGATCGATATTTGAATGTTTTTGATTTATTTTGTTCAGGACATTTTTCAGATGTTTTTGGTTGATTTTTTTTTCAGGATGCTATATGGATATTTTTGGTATTTTTTTTTTCAATGTTTTTGGATTTTGAGTGTTTCAATGTTTTTGGATTTTGAGTTTTTTCATTTTTTTTGGATTTTGAGTTTTTTCATTTTTTTTGGATTTTTTCAGGACTTTTATACGATTTTTTTAGGATTTTGAGTTTTTTCAATGTTTTTTGGATTTTTTCAGGACTTTTATACCATTTTTTCAGTTATGCCCCTAGTGTGTAGACTTGTATGACATGATGATCTGTAGAATGTATGTGGAGACAAATGAATTTTTGACATGACCTATGTGAATGCAATATGCATGATGAAGATGCATTTCCTATTTGAACAAGGTTGACTGTGGTTGTTTTTACATTTGTAATACACCTATTGACTTGGAGGTGCAAAACATTTCATAGATAAGCAGCCAATCAATCTCTAAGGTTCCTTGGAACATTCAAACCAACACACTTAGTGACTAGGATTTACAAATGGAGGTGTGGAAAACTTCTCCATTGGTTCTTGAAACTTTGATCTTCTTTTGCCCATGTGTGTGCATATGAGTTAGTTCCTGCTCTTGTGTTCACTAAAGATCCTTAGCATCCTATATGACTAGCTACATGGATTATCCTAACTTCAAAAGCATCCCGAATAGAGCCTCACTGCCAGGAAGCCTTGAGAGCTCCGATGAGGTTATAGGCTATAATTTCTCAAATATTGCTCCATTGCCAGTAGGCGTTCATAGCCCTGATGGAGTTACTTGCATGTTCCCATAGTCAAGATTTTTTTTTATCGCATTTGTATACATGATATTTCAGTTATATATCATTGCTCTTATGCCTTGAGACAGATATTTGGCATAGCTATTACTTTGTTTCTTTTTCTTTTCTTTCCTTGACTTGTAAGTAATGAAACCTACTTGGGTATGACAATTACAATAGCACTAAAGTAGAATTTCAGATTTTTCACTAGTCATATGATCAACTAGGTGTCTAGAATGAATTAGAGATCTTCTTAATGTGTGAGATATAGCAATTGATAGATTTCGGGTTAACAAGTCTCAAATAGTGAAATCACTACCCAACCATAAGTAAAGTGTCATCATAGGGTAATGTTGAAAATGAATGACCTTAGAGTCCCAAAGACTTCATGTCCGAATATCTAAGAAAAGAGATGACCCTTGCTTCTCTTGAATGCAAATGAATGATAAACTTGAACAATTGCCTTGTTTTATTGATGCTGCTATATGAAAATTTGGAATTTTTGAGAATGCGATGCATTTGAAAAGAAACTATTTGTAATGCAATGTTTTGAATGATATGATATGCAATGCGGAAAGTAAAACCTAAACTACACAACCCTTTAGGTACAATATTTGTGTAGGTAGTTCATTGGTCTTTGTTTGAAGAGTCGGATAAAGATGTGTTTTTCAATAGGATATAAGGACTTAGCTGGTTGTACATGTTCAACATCTCCATTGTTGATTTTATTAGTTTTTGGATTTTGTGAATCGTCAAAGGGAAATCCATCTTTAGAACCCATGAATTCAGCTATAGCCATATTAGTTTCAAAGAAATTCAATTGTGGTAGATCCTCTTGCCCCTAGTCTTTCAAGTGTGGGTGTATGAGACAAATTGGTTTCAAAGTTATGACATGAGTGGGTGTTATGCCTATTTTTATTGATGCACTTGAAGAGGATGATGAAACTAACCAGGTGTTGATCTTATTTGTTGGTGTTATGCTTGTGCATGAAGAAGACGATGAAACAATTTGAGTGTTGATTTCATTAGTTGGTGCCATGCTTGTTTTTGTCACCACTTTAACATTTGATGATGGCACATATATAATTGTTGACAAGTTGCTCTATGTAGTATGATCTGGATTGGTGATTTCATTGATAAGGGATTCATGAACAACTTGTGTAGAGGGATTGGGATCATGAGGAGAAATGGTAAGCTCATTTGAGAGGGAATCTGGTGAAGAAAATTGAGGATTATGACATGGAGATGAAGGAATGGAGAGATCTTGATCAGAATTTGGAGAAATAATGGGATCGTGTTTAGGACATGAAGGTAAAGGTATGCTTTGATATTGTTTTGGAAAAGGATTATTATGAAGGATGGAAGAGATGTCCTGATCTTGTTTAGGAGGTGGATGTTGGATGGGACTTGAAAGGACACTTTGTTCTTGAGATGGAAGGGTTTGATTATGAATGAAATAGAAAAGATCGAGGGGATCATCATAAGATTCTTGGTCGGTGGGATCTTGATCAAAAATTGGGTAGGATGGAAGTGGTTGTTCTTGATCTTTATTTGTTTCAGGACTCATTTCTTATGATTTTGGATCATCATCTTGACATGGGGAAGGAGTTTGGATATTCATGGGAGATTCTTGGAATGTTTCAACCTTTTGACTTGATGAAGAAGGGGTTTGAATAAGACTCTCTGAATCATGACTTGGATTGGATTGGTTTTGTGCTATGGATACCCCTTGGGAGGTTGTATTATTAGATAGAGATAGCATGGATTGGTCTTGTGTGACTTCAGGGGATGATGAAATGGTGGATAGATGTGGTTGATTTGGGATTTGTTTGAAAGAAGTATGATTTTGGGTGAAAGATGTTTGATTTTGGATGAATGAATTTTGATTTGGACTTTGGTTGAAAGGAGTTTGATTTTGGTTGAAAGAGGTTTGATTTTGGTGGAATGAATTTTGATTTGGACATTGGTTAACATGTGTTTGATTTTGGTTAAAAGAGGTTTGAATATGGTTGAATGAATTTTGATCTGGACTTTGGTTGAATGGGGTTTGATTTTGGTTGAAAGAGGTTTGAATATGATTGAATGAATTTTGATCTGGACTTTGGTTTAATGGGGTTTGATTTTGGTTGAAGGATGTTTGAATGTTAGGTTGATATGAATTTTGATTTGGAAATTGGTTGAATAGGGTTTGATTTTGGTTGAAAGAGGTTTGAATGTTGGGTTGATGTGATTGGTATGATTGATGTAGTGGGTTGAAAGAAAAAGAAGGTTTACATTACTCTAATGTTGGTTGAACTGAGGTGGGAACGATTTTATTGAAGAATGAAGGTTGGTATGTTTGAATGGTCTCACAAGAATAAGAAGGTTGGTTTGATACTGATTCCCTCATGGCCCTCACTTCTCTCATCATGTTTTCTAACCAGCCCCTATGGTTGTCAGGACTAGCCATGTCTGTCACTTGTTGTTGCAAAGTTTTGATTTGTTGAGCTAATATTTCTATGGATGGCAATGGAATAGGAATGGAAGGGATGAGTCCTCCACCTTCCCTATGAAATGTATAATTCCAATCCATAATGTTTTCTTGTTTGGTTAGGACCTAGGATCACAAAATGTAAGATATTTTATCCATTTCTCTGATTGTGACAATGTTTGATTGAACTTGACCAACTTGTTTGAGTTGAGGTTGAGTTTGATTGATCCTCTAATTGTGATTTGGACATTTGGGGTATGACTTTCTAGGATGCTTATGCAAATGATGATGAACTAAGACAGACATATATGAGGTCTAGACAAGGATGTATATGAGGATGATAATGAGGATGTAAATGAGGACTATGCAATGACTATGGGTGGTAATGAGGATATAAATGAAGACCTATGCAAGGACTTAGGATGATAGTAAGGACGTAAGTGAGGACCTATGTAAGTGAGGACTATGCAAGGACTTTAGGATGATAATGAGGATGTAAGTGGGACTATGCAAAGACATAGGACGATAATGAGGACGTAAGTGGGACTATGCAAAGACTTAGGATGATAATGAGGACGTAAGTGGGACTATGCAAAGATGTAGGATGATAATGAGGATGTAAGTGGGACTATGCAAAAGATTTAGGACTTCCTAGGGTCACAAGTATGTAAAAATTTTGAGTTTTTGGTTTCAAAATGGACTTTTTTTTCTATAACTTCGTGAGTGGGACAATGTTTTGAAGTTTTCCAAATCTGAGAAGAATTGGTGGGAGGTATGTATAGCTGATTGACTCAATTTTCATACAATCTCAAAAAATTCAGAGATACATAGGATAGGGCCTAAAATAGCCCAAGGGACTGACTCAATACTGGTCTATAACAATGATAAATAAAAAAGCATGGAAGACAATCTTAGGCTGGAAAGTGGACACCATTCAATGAGGCCCCTGTAGCAAAATACCGAAACAAGACGGACAGATAGAGAGTCTGGCAGCACTAGCTCCACTCCACATCACACACTTCTCAGGCATGCCAGTCTCTCTTACCTCAAAGATCCGAAGATCTTATCACCGAGGGATTTCTATCTCATAATGTAAGGTAAATGAGGGGTATCTATGGGGTACGATCCGCACTCCTAGAATCACTGAATGTAGGATTTTTGGCAACTAAATTGGTTCTTAGTATTAGGTTTTGAGGGGTCTTGATACAATGACAGATTCTTAGAGCAAGCCTCTTAAGAATTTAATTGAGCTTATCAGTGCAGGGAAGGCTCCCACATACATCGAATTCACTCAACACTCTAGCCGCCTGACCAGTATATTTATATAGCAGCTCGAAAAACCCGCTTGAGAGTATGCTGGGAGAGATGATATCCCCAATGCATCCCAATTCGAAGTACCTCTATGGGGTGATGAAATCCCCAGTCAAAGATACCCCTCACTACGTAGAATAAAAGAAAATTTGGATGTCATTGTCACCTTCCTTCTTTCTCCCAAGACCTCGAAGGCGGGTGGAAAGTCAGTTAGTGCAATATTGGGTCCTCCCCAGACACAATAGAAAGTTCTTTTCCCTTAAGAAAATGAAAAATAATTTATTCTAACGCAGCCTGATTCACATTCATTTTATAGCCCAAATTTAGGTGTTAGATCCGCATGTGCATGCCATTTTTAAACACCAAATCCAAGTATGAATGCATACATGTCAATTTTAACCATTTGTTGATTTTTAAGCACCAAAAACCAAGTGTGAGATACACGCATGTCAATTTTAGCCCATGTTCATTTTAAACACCAACAACAAAGTGTGAGATTATCCATGCATGTCCTTTTTAACTGTTGTTGATTTTAAGCACTAAAAATTGAAGTGTGAGATTATCCATGCATGTCCATTTTAACTGTTGTTTATTTTAAGCACTAAAAATTGAAGTGTGAAGTGTGCATGCCAAATTACTAATCTAATCCTCTCTGTGAATCTGCCACAGGCTGTAAACAGAAGATTAGTAGAAAAATAAACCAACAGAAAATAGAAAATCAAAACTTGACAGAGGCAATTGCGTAATACTACTTGAGCGATTGTGTGATACTTACAAAGTGAATGCATGAAACTAACAGAGCGAATGCGTAATTATGACAGAGCAAATGTGTGAGACTAACAGAGCAAATGCGTAAAAATAATAGGGCGAATGCATGAAAAATAAACAGACAATTAATGAACCCTATCAAAAGCATAAACTTTTACCAGAATCCTACAAAACTAAAAATTGTGAATGCGTGATGATGTGTCGGTGAATGTGCAATGATATCTGGGTGAATGCGTAATGATATGTAGGTGAATGCATAATGATATCTGGGTGAATGCGTAATGATGTGTAGGTGAATGCGTAATGATGTCTGGGTCAATGTGTAACACTTAGTAGAATACATAAAAATATGAGGGCGATTGCGTGAAAATATTAGCGAATGTGTGACTCAAACCAAAAAATTGAAAAATATGAATGCCTATTGGTGTCTACATGAATGCGTAAATCTGTCTATGTGATTGTGTGATTTTGTAAATGTGATTGCGTGATTATGAGATCAGCTTTGAAATCTGTGCAAAACCTACAAAAAATAAAAAATCCGTACAACCTGCAAAAATCACACAGAAAACGGAGAAGTTTAATTAGTTGTTGTTCACGCCGGGCTCACCAAAATGTAGTCTGTAAAATTCATCTTAATCAAAACAATCAATTAGAAATCAAGGGGAAATCACGGATCACTATCTAATCAAAGAAATACTAACAAACTTAACAATGAAATAATACAATAGCAAGAAATAGGAATTATAAATCAAATCAATCAAAACTCCCTATCCCAAGATTGCATATGGCTTCCATTGCTCTTCTCCTCTTCATGGTATGATGGCTCTCAGATAATGTGCTGGTAACCTGCAAGTGACATAAATATTCAAAGTTCATGATTTAGAGTAAAGATTCAGGATATTGGATGCTCAATTTATAGAAAATTGGAGAAGATTGATTGAAAGGTGGAACAAAATGATCAAGAGGTGGAACTTAGGTGAGTTTACATGCTGATTGATAGTTGAACTGTTGATTGTAGGAGTGAAACTGAATAGATTGAATAGATCAATTGAGTCAACTGATTGATGAAAGAGTTAACTGAAGGAAGAAAAAGAATGATTGGAGGAAATAAAGAAGATGACACAAAGAGCTTAATTTAGAAAAAGCTAACTGAAAGATGGAAATAGAGATTGGAGAGATAAATCATTTACTTATTTAATTGAATGAATGAATTAATTTAGCATGTGCTTTCATTTAGATTTAGATTTTCAATTTAATCTTTGCATGATATTTATTCAAATAATTGAATTTATTAATTCAATTTAGCATTTGAATATATTTAGAACTTGACTTTGATTTTCAATTTGGTTTTTGAAATCATGCACATGTAACTGAATTTGGAAGAAATTAGAAGAATATGAAATTAAATGAAATTAGAATTTGGGGATTTTCGAAATGGAAGAATTAATTAGTTAATTAAATAATTTAAAGAAACTATTTAATTATTTAGAAATGGAACTTAATTAAATAATAAAGATTATTTAAATTAAAGGAATTAAATCACAATTAATTAAATAATAAATATTTAATTAATATTTAGAAAAGAGCTGAATGATTAGATGATTGAGAGATAGAAATTGAATAATTAGTTTATTTAAATAATAAATATTATTTAAATCAGGGAATAAATCAGAATTAATTAAATAAATATTTAATTAATATATAAGAAAAAAAGTTAAAAATGATTAAATGATGAAAGAATAAGAAATAGAATAATTAGTAAGATGGTGAGGAAATATGAAATTAAAAGAAATAGCTAATTAACTTGACTTAATTAAATAATTAAAGAATTATTTAATCAATTAGAGGAATAATTAGGACATGATCAATGAGACATTTTTAGGTGTCTACAATAAGCATTTTCAAAAGGCTAAAGAAGAGAACCTTAGAGGAAAGTTTGATGATATGAGAATGATGGAAGGAGAAAATATCACTCAGTATGGATAGAGTATAAAAGAAGTTGTCAGTGGAATCAAAAGTGTTGGTGGTACTATAGAAGAAGACATTGTACTGAGTAAAATGCTTAAAACCCTATTGCCTGCCTATGCCATTAGAGTGTCTACTATTCAAGAGTTGAGGTCAGTTAGTAATGATAAGGTAATGGTTGATTCTTTGATTGGTAAGATCGCTTCTTTTGAGTTGCATAGTTTTGATAATAGTGTACCTAAGACAAAATCCACTTTCAAAGCATCTATATCTAGTGGACCGGTGAGAAAAGGGAAAGATGTTTGTCATAGTCATGAATTTAGGTCAAGTCATCATGGAGGTAGTAAAGCTGATGTGGATGATGAAGATAATCTGATGGAATTTCAAGCTCTATTGGCAAAAAGACTTCCTAGAGGCATTGGTAAGTACAAAGGCAAGCTTCCTCTTTCAAAAGGCTAAAGAAGAGAGCCTTAGAGGAAAGTTTGATGATATGAGAATGATGGAAGGAGAAAATATCACTCAGTATGGACAGAGTATAAAAGAAGTTGTCAGTGGAATCAAAAGTATTGGTGGTACTATAGAAGAAGACACTGCGGTGAGTAAAATGCTTAAAACCCTATTGCTTGCCTATGCCATTAGAGTGTCTACTATTCAAGAGTTGAGGTCAGTTAGTAATGATAAGGTAATGGTTGATTATTTGATTGGTAAGATCACTTCTTTTGAGTTGAATAGTTTTGATAATAGTGTACCTAAGACAAAATCCACTTTCAAAGCATCTGTATCTAGTGGACCGGTGAGAAAAGGGAAAGATATTTGTCATAGTCATGAATTTAGGTCAAGTCATCATGGAGGTAGTAAAGCTGATGTGGATGATGAAGATAATCTGATGGAATTTCAAGCTCTATTGGCAAAAAGACTTCCTAGAGGCATTGGTAAGTACAAAGGCAAGCTTCCTCTTAAGTGTTTCTCTTGTAACAAGATAGGACATATAGCTGCAAACTATCCTAACAGTGATCAAAAGGAAATATTCAGAAGATATGTGAGAAAAGGAAATAAACAATGCTATGTTGTAGTTGATGAAGGTGTCACTGTTGAGGAATCTGAGGATGAAGACAATGAGGAGATTGTTTTTGTTGTTGTTGTTAAGGAAGATCTATCTGATAAGAAGGCTTTAGTATCTCACATTGACAACCACGATGAATGGATTATTGATAGTGGTTGCTCACAACACATGACTGGTGATAAGAACAAGTTTATTTCTCTTGAAGAATTTGATGGTGGTGTAGTAAGATTTGGGAACAATTCACTATGTATGGTAAAAGGTAAAGGTTCAATATCTTTGAATTGTAAAAGTAATGCCGATGATGTATAAAGGGTTAAAGCTTTGAAACATAACTTGTTGAGTGTTGGTCAATTGAATGATAGAGGTTATCATCTTGAGTTTAAGAATGGAGTTTGTAGGATCTTAGGATGCAAAGGAGAATAAATTGCTAATGGTAAACAAACTAAAGGTAACTTATTCCATCTGAATTCTAGTTTAAACAACTATTTGGTTGCTAAGGTTGAAGATAGTTGGCTATGGCATAGAAGGTTTTGTCATGTGAACTTTGTGTAAAGTGGAAAAGTGGATCCTAGTGACTCCTCAAAGAAAGGAAGTCACTAGGATGATTTTCACTTGGGAGAACTTTATATTCGAAAGAGAGGCTTGAATCCACTAGATCCAAATCGAAGAGAGACAAGGATGTGAATTTCAAGTGGATTGCAAGGGTTGAAGTGTGATTTACCCTCTTTTGTAAATGAGAAAGTTGACTTGTTGACTATGCAGAAAAGAGAGAGGAAATGAGTGAAATGAGGAGCTACCACTTTAGGATCATGCTATAACTTTGGATCTAAGCTAATTAGAGTGATATAGATCTGCCCTACAAATTTGGAGAAAAGTTGTCGAGACTATGGCAAGAATATACATGATCCTCCACAAAATCCATGAAATGAAAAGGGTTCTTCCATCTCTGCAAATGAAATCTAAACCTGCAATTACAACTATGCACATGCAACCTACACACATAAAAGAGAGAAAAAGGGGGTTTTGGATAGGGGTTTGCCTTATTCAAACCCTAGTTGAGGAATCAAACTTGAAAGAAAGTGATTGCAAATGCTTGAATGTAAACAATGGAAATGTATACCTTGTAGATCTGCAACTTGTTGATGATGATTGCTTTGCTTCTTGAATATAATCACAAGTGTTGCATGCAAAAGGTATGTAACATGAAGAAACCCTAACGCACACACATGCTTGCAAATGAATGTTGTAATGTTGTTCCAATGGATGAATGAAGAAGACTTGAATGATTGAATGCTTGATGATGACTTTGAAATCCCATATCTTATCCTTATGCCTCTCATCCTCCAAAATGAGGGAATTGAATCCCCTTTTATACATGCCTCAAGGATTAATTTTCAACCACCAAAGGCTAACAAAGAGGAATTACAAAACCCAGAGGTAAATTATGCATAGGAGACTAGGAATACCTAACTTAGGGCCACCTTAAGGGATGGGGATAGGGGTGCCACACCCCTATCCTGCCCTATTTTGGGGCCCCGACAAGGTCTAAAGCAGCCATAGGTCTTGAAGGAGGAGGGGTGAAGGGTAAGAATGCAGAAATAGGTCTTGGTTAGGGAATAAGATGTCATTGCTGAGGTGAGGACCTAAAATATGGTTAAAATTGCAGCAGTCACAATTTTATGACACTACATTTAGCCCCCACTTTAGTGGGAGTATGGCCTATGCCAATATTTCTATTAAAGTAGAAGAAAGGAAAGATGAAGATGAGGGACGTGGAGAAATACCACAAGGAATATAAGATGTCACTAATCTCAAGGAATCAAGCCCCCAATCTTAGGATCTTAACTCACCCAAACATATGCAAGAGCACACAAAACAAAAAGTAAAAAAACACACAAAACAAAGACAAAGCACAAAAGAGACATGACAAAAAAAAGACACAAGACACAAGACACAAGATGACAAACCAATTAGCCGAAGAGACCTCGATACTTATGTTGGACACAATGGATCACTGAGAAGGGGGTGAATCAATGATTTTAATAGTTTTTACTTTATCAAAGCTATACCAGTTCAATATGAGATACATGTTAAACAGTTCAAATAACTAGAAGGCAACTGAGAGCGGGGGGGGGGGGAGGGGGGGTGAATTAGTTGTCACAGATTACTGAAACCATTAGCAATTAATACTTTAATACCAGAACCCAAAACATTAATATCGGAATAGCAGTTAAACCAATTAAGCATAAACAATAATCATAGAATCAATACCATCCACATGACACCAAGATTTATATGTGGAAAACCTGGTAAAGGGAAAAACCATGGTGGGAAGCCTACCCACAGTCAAATCATACTTCTATAGTAAGTATGTGAATTACAATTGAGGGGCCTGCATTTGCAAGAAGGCCAACAACCTAGAGTGCATTGCACATCACAAAAGGAGTCTCACTGACTACATACAAATCGAGACTACAACCTGGAGAAGTGTTGAACTGCAAAAGATAGCATCTCCTATGCTTGAGTAAAGTTTCGGTTAAGCTCAATACCGAAGGACTAAATCCACTTCCACAAACCTAATTCAATCACAAATGATCGACCAAATCCTCTTCCAGAATGATATTACATTATTTGCACATTACATATCCATTTCCCATTCCTATGATCTCTACTATATGATCTACAATGAGATCTTACATCTATATATACAAACCCTCAACCATAAACAATTAGGTCAACCACTAGATAATAAATCAATTACATAATTACAATCCATGTTGGCCTTAGACCAAAAAAATAATATTCAACACATAAGACATCCCAAAAACACAACGAGAGGTCCAATCCACACGTTACATTAAAGTTAGTCTAGAACCTAGATCAACCGAGACCCAATATAGGTCCACATGTTACAACAATGATCTCCATCTACCAAGTCTCAAACATGATCACCATTAGCATCCCGAAACTCCACCAGAAGCTACACCAACACCACTTATGCAATTCATCAAAGATCTTCATCAAAAGATCTACCGGTGAAACTCTTGTTGGAACCATAAACCAAGCTTCTAAGCAAACAAGATAGCATTCAATCACCAGACCAAAACCAACTTACTGAATATGAACATGAGTAGCATGATTAAACAAATTTGATGACCAAATCATACCAGAGCCTACCGGATCATGTCAGATCCAAATCAACCAAAAACCACTCAACCTACTTGGACTAGAAGGGTGTCAGTAAAGCATCCAAATAGATAGTGTTGGCATCAATGACAAAACATCAATGCAACACATAATCGATTCCACTAAATGGCCAACAATCTCCCCCTTTCGCATTGATGGCAACACTAGATGTGAAAAAGATCTAAGTACCAAGAAATGCCAAACAAGTCTCCCTCAATGGAAGACAACCAACAATCTCCCACTCAAAGATATAGAAATGAAATTCTAAAATAAAGACCAAACTCCCCTTGTGAATAATATCTCTGTAACACTCTGAATTTCTCCCTTTTAATATCCCCCTTTCTTTTTCTTTTTCACTTCCTTTTTCACATCAATATCACTCGCCTCTTGACATCAATGTGATAAATCTGACAAAAATATCAAAGCAAAAACATAAACCACTGAATCACAAAGCTGACTACTCCCCCTGAGTAGTAGCATCCCCACATCAGTGCCGTAATGAATAGTATCTCTGATAATGCATATCAGACTGATGCCAAACCACACCAATCAAGTCTCTACCGAAGGGGCAAAAAATCCAAATCTGTCTCTTAGGTGCTTAAATGATTCCTTGGGCAAAGGTTTCATGAAAATATCTACAATCTTCTCTTTAGTGTTCACATCAACCAGTCTAACTTCATTTGCTTCCACATTTTCTTCAAAAAGTTGTATTTGATAGATATGTGCTTTGTCTTAAAATGAAATACTGGATTCTTTGATATATCAATAGCAACAGAGTTATCATAGTGAATAACTACCGATGCATCACAATCCACCTTTATTTCCTTCAACATTTGATTCATCCATAAAACTTGTGTACAGTTAGTAGCAGCAACAACCTACTCAACTTTAGCAGTAGATACAGAAGTACATGACTGTTTCTTGTTGATCCATGAAACCAACTTCTTTCCAGGAAAGAAAGCTCCACCGGAAGTACTTTTCTGGTCATCAACATCTCTAGCCCAATCAACATCTGTATATGCACATAAAGTAAAGTTATCATCCTTAGGGTACCACAAACCATATTCTAATGTACCTTGCAAGTATCTAAAAATCCTTTTCATCGCAATCTCATGATTTTCTCTAGGATCACTCTGAAATCTTGAAACAATACAAAAAACATTCATAATGTTAGGCCTAGTTTGATTCAAATAAAATAGACCTCCAATCATAGATTTGTATCTTGTAGGATTTGTCTGTGCAGAAACATCTTTTCTTATCAATTTCTCACTTGTAACCATAGGAGTACTTACCGATTTATAATCTCCCATACCAAATTTCTTTAAGAATTCCTTAGCATACTTAGTTTTACAGATAAAAATACCTTTGTCAGTCTGAGTTATCATAGCAACAGAGTTATCATAGTGAATAACTACCGATGCATCACAATCCACCTTTATTTCCTTCAACATTTGATTCATCCATAAAACTTGTGTACAGTTAGTAGCAGCAACAACCTACTCAACTTTAGTAGTAGATACAGAAGTACATGACTGTTTCTTGTTGATCCATGAAACCAAATTCTTTCCAGGAAAGAAAGCTCCACCGGAAGTACTTTTCTGGTCATCAACATCTCTAGCCCAATCAACATCTGTATATGCACATAAAGTAAAGTTATCATCCTTAGGGTACCACAAACCATATTCTAATGTACCTTGCAAGTATCTAAAAATCCTTTTCATCGCAATCTCATGATTTTCTCTAGGATCACTCTGAAATCTTGAAACAATACAAAAAACATTCATAATGTTAGGCCTAGTTTGAGTCAAATAAAATAGACCTCCAATCATAGATTTGTATCTTGTAGGATTTGTCTGTGCAGAAACATCTTTTCTTATCAATTTCTCACTTGTAACCATAGGAGTACTTACCGATTTATAATCTCCCATACCAAATTTCTTTAAGAATTCCTTAGCATACTTAGTTTTACAGATAAAAATACCTTTGTCAGTCTGAGTAATCTACAAACCTAAGAAAAATTTAATCTCTCCAATCATAGACATAACAAATTCTTTCTCCATATTCTTAGAAAATTCTATGCACAACTTATCTTCACCTCTAAAAAAAATGCCATCAACAAATACTTCAATAATCAGTATATCATCATCAGTGATCTTATATTATAAATGATTGTCAGTAAATTATTGTTAGCACTACCCTTAGTAAAACCAAGCTTCAAAAGATATTTATCCAGCCTTGCATAACAAGCTCTGGGTGCTTGTTTCAATCCATATAAAGCTTTCCCTAACGTGCAAACCATGTTTGTATCATCTGATAGTGAAAAACCATTATGTTTCTCAATATAAACTTCCTCATCAAGATCCCCATTCAAAAATGCACATTTAACATCCATTTGATAAACTTTGTAGTTTTTATAAGCAACATATGCAAGAAATAATATTACAACTTCAATCCTAGCTACAAGTGCAAAAGTTTCTCCATGATCAATTCCTTCCTTTTGAGAATATCCTTTACAAACCAATCTAGCCTTATTCCTTATAACTTTACCATCCTCATTCAATTTATTTCTAAAAACCCATTTACTTCCAATAACATTTTTATTTTTAGGCCGGGGAACCAAAGTCCATGTATTATTTTTCTCAATCTGATCTAATTCTTCTTCCATAGCTTCGAACCAATATTCATCTTTACATGCCTCAATTACTGATACCAGTTCAACTTGTGAAATTAAACATACCTCATTAGTTGCCAGTCTTCTTCTTGTAATTACTCCATTGTTCTTATCCCCAATGATCTGATCTTCTGAATGATTCAATCTTAGATACCTAGGAGTCCTCTGACACTCTGTTCCTCTTCCTTGTTCTTCAATCACTATAGAAATTTTTGTTATTGTCAGAGTAACTGGTTCAATACTCTATTCCGATAAAGGTGCTACCGGTTAAGATATAATCATTTCCACTGCTGGTTCCTTCTCATAAACTCTGATTTGACTTCTGTTCAGCTCATCTACTTTGACATTAGAACTCTCCACAATTCTCTACAATCTCTTGTTATAACATCTATATGCCTTTCTTTCATTAGAATAACCAAGAAATATGCCTTCATCACATCTAGGATCAAATTTTCCAATGATATCATCTCTCCTGATATAACATTTACTACCAAATATTTTGAAATACTTAACTATAGGTGTATTGCCAAACCATAATTCATAAGGTGTCTTATCAGTTTCTCCTTTGATATGTACTCTGTTGAATGTACAAACCATTGTGCTTACTACTTCTCTCTAGTAGATATGAGGTAGACTAGCTTCCATCATCATTGTTCTAGCAACATCCAAGATAGTTTTGTTCTTCCTTTCCATAACTCCATTCTGCGGAGGTGTCTGAGGAGAAGAAAATTATCTTCTTATACCATGCTTCTTACACAAGTTATTAAACTTAGCGGATGTGAATTCTCCACCATGATGTAACCTCGAACATTTAATCTTTAATCCTATCTCTATTTTCACTTTAGCCTTAAAGATTTTAAACTTTTCAAATGCCTCTGATTTTTCTTTTAGAAAAGTAACCCACATCATTCTAGAATAATCATCAATGATTAGCATGAAATATCTATCACCTTGAAAACTTTTAACTCTAGCAGGGCCACACAAATCAGTATGAATAAGATCAAGAACATCAATTAATTTATCTTGTATACTCCTAAAAGTGATTCTGACATGTTTACCCATTTGACAATCTTTACATACTGGATTATAGGGCTTCATAATCTTAGGTATATCCCTAACTACCTTAGTTGAATTGATATTTACAATGCAATCAAAATTCATATGACACAACCTTTTATGCCATAGAGAACTCTCATCAATCTATGTAATCAAACATGTCTTCTCACCGGAGTTCAAATAAAATATATTACCTTTTGTCTATGTACCAGTTGCAATCTCCAATCTAGATCTGTTAATGATTTTGCATTTTCCATGCTTGAACTATAGTTGAAATCCCTTATCCATCAATTGTCCTACACTCAAAATATTATGCCTTAAACCTTCAACATAATAAACAATATCAGTATTGTTCTTACCATCTAATGATATAGTTCATTTTCCTTTGATCATACATGCTTTGTCATCTCCAAATCTAACTAGACCGTCATCAAATTCTTGCAAAGATAGAAACTTCCCTTTATCTCCAATCATATGATGTGAAAAACCACTGTCAATTACCCATTCATCCTTGTCTTCAATTTTAGCAGCAAGTGCCTTCTCTTCAGGTGCATTCTCTTCCAATGCCAAAACATCTTCCTTGATAGCCAAGAACACCCATTCCTTTCCATTGCTAGAACCAGTAGCAGAATCTTTTGTCAGTTCATTATCAGAATCAGTAAGCCTTCATCATCTGCTATGTAGCATGATTTATCTCTATTTTTCCTATACTTATACTTGTTCTGATATCAAGGGTTAGGCTTAAATGATCATCTAACTCTTTCTTCAAATCTTGAATTCCTTTTAGGACATCTAGATGCAAAATGACCAATCTTATTACATGCAAAACATTTAAAAGGTTCCTTTCCTTCATACTTACTTCCTACTGGTCCTTTAGGTACTCTTCTAGAAAATAGTGCTTCAAGTTTCTCAAACTCATCATCTTCTCTCTGCATATCTTCCAATTCCTCTACATATAAAGCTTTCCAATCTTGCTTACTGGTTGTAGATGTAGATGCATGAAAAGTAGGTTCAGTCTTCATAGCTCCAGGAGGCCAAATTCTTCAAGCTCAAAAGAAAATAGTTTCCCAACTGAAGTATCTATGTTGACATATGTATTAGCCATCGTTCTCAACTCATTAATAGTAGTAGCCTTGATTTTATAAGTCGGTGGTAGGGCTCTTAGAACTTTAGAAACTATTTCATCTTCGCTTAGAGTTCCATCACAACATTGAATTCTCATAACAATCTCATTTACCCTTTCCATAAATGCAGTCTTCTTCCATCTTTAGGCTTTCATATCTCACCCAGTAACCATCAAGTTTAGTAATGTTTACTGTAGGGTCATCTTCATTAAGAGTCTCCAACTTATCCCATATAGCCTTTCCGGATGATTTGTCAACTAATCCCATTATCTAGTGATCAAAAAGTGCACACAAGAGGGCTTGTCTCGCTCTACAATCATTCTCAAGCTCCTTATCTAAGTTTATAGGAGGATGATTGCCAGATCCTAGATTATAAGGTGTGACACCATTCTGTGTGATATCCCAAATCTCCTTTCCAAGACATATCAGATGAGTCTCCATCCGAATCTTTCATACTGTGTAATTTGTTTCATTAAGCCTCAGAATATCCCTCTGAAAGATAGCTCCAAAAGAACTAGATGAAATTGAACTGTTACACACCATAAGATCTTCCTCATAGGGTTAAGCTTTCTACAGAGAGGACCAAAGCTCTGATACCAATTGTTAGATAGTTAAAATAACCAGAAGACAACTAAGAGGGGGGGTGAATCAGTTGTCATAGATTACCGGAACCATTAGCAATTAATACTTTAATACCAGAACCCAAAACATTAATACTGGAGTAGCAGTTAAACCAATTAAGCATAAATAACAATCAAAGAATAAATACCATCCACATGACACCAAGATTTATATGTGGAAAATCCGGTAAAGAGAAAAACCACGGTGAGAAGCCTACCCAAAGTTAGATAATACTTCTACAGTAAGTATGTGAATTACAATTGGGGGGCCTAGACCTGTAGGAAGGCCAACAACCTAGAGCACATTGCTCATCACAAAAGGAGTGTCACTGACTACATAGAAATACAGACTACAATCTGGAAAAGTGTTGAACTGCAAAAGATAACATCTCCTATGCCTGAGTATAGTTCTGGTTAAGCTCAATACTAGAGGACTAAATCCTCTTATATAAACCTAATTTGATCTCCAATGATCGACCAAATCCTCTTCTTGAATTATATTACATTATTCTTAAATTACATATCCATTTACCATTCGTATGATCTATACCATATGATGTACAATGAGATCTTACATCTATATATATAAACCCTTGACCATAAACAATCAGGTCAGTCTCCAAATAATAAACCAATTACATAATTACAAACCATATTGGCCTTAGAGCAAACAAATAATATCCAACACATAAGACATCCCGGAAACACATCGAGAGGTCCAATCCACACGTTACATTAAAGTTGGTCCATAATCTAGATCAACTTGGACCCAGTATAGGTCCACATGCTACAACAATGATCTCTATCTGCCAATTCACAAACATGATCACCATTAGCATCCTCAAACTCCACCAAAAGTTGCACCAACACCACTTATGTGATTCATCTTCATCAAAATCTCTGCTAGTGAAACCTCGCCATAAACAGAATCCAAGCTTCTAAGCAAACAGGATAGCATCCGATCAATAGACCAAAACCAACTTATTGAATATGAACATGAGTATCATGATCAAACCAATTTCATAGCCAAATCATACTAGATCAAAATCAACCAAAAACCACTCAACCTACCGGGACAAGAAGGGTGTTGGTAAAGCATCCAAACAACTAGTGTTGGCATCAATGACAAAACATCAACACAACACATAATCAATTAGACCAAATGGCCAACAATACACAAGATGTAGACTGGTTACCAAAGAAATGCAAACAATTTGTGTAGGAGAAATAATTAAAGAATTAATACATCACACACGTGAAGATGCAACACATAACACCAAATGTACAAGGAAAACCCAATGTGGGAAAAACCTCATTGAGAATGGTTGTTGGAGATCTTCTTCTCCAATCCAGCCTCACAATAAAAAGATTTGATTACAAATTTTAGGGCACCATCCCAAGGAGCACCAACCCCTACACAATTTATAGGATACAACCTAAAGGAGCTACAACCTCTTCTCTCAACAATATAAAAAACTTAGATAAACAATTTGGATCCTTGTTGCAAATGAAGTTTTGCAACCTTTCAAAGCTTTGCACTGTCAGTTTCTATCTTACTGGTTTATATCAACTCAACACACACTGCAACTTAGCCTTCATGCTGGTTCTAACTCTCCTTAATATTCTCTCCCTTTGCTCTGCTAAATTCAAATCACACTAGGTCACTCTTTATAATGTACTACTTCTTTCAAT
Source organism: Cryptomeria japonica (assembly GCF_030272615.1). Lineage (NCBI taxonomy): Eukaryota > Viridiplantae > Streptophyta > Pinopsida > Cupressales > Cupressaceae > Cryptomeria > Cryptomeria japonica. Next base: position 2,086,093 of record NW_026728840.1, read on the forward strand.
TTGTCACCTCTACATTCTATGCTCACTCTATCAGTTTGCTCCTTACACCAGTTTACCCTGCTTCTCCTTATGGGTACAATGTTCACTCATAAATACTTCAATTGTTTTTCTCTTCGCCTCTCAAATAACAATTTCACTCTCTTATTTTTCCCTTTAGCAACAACAACTCTATCTATCTTAGGTCTCCATCTTTAAACTAAAGCTTTCTCGCCAAAAACTAATTTAAATAGAGGGTGGCTAGAATTTCCTTCTTTTGACCAAATCTACATCCAATCTGATCTGATCCACCTTGGATCACACACCTGCATTGGAGGAAGAAGCCATCACATGTTTTTCATTTGTCCAAAATATGTTTACCGAAAATAGCAAACCTGACCATGATTGTCGATCTTCAAATCTGTTGACTCATTTATGACCCAGCTATTTCCTTCTCGAGGTCCTCTTGCAATCCCATTTCCTTTCTTTGATCCAGGTGCCAACAACTCCCTGATCTTTCTTTGTCATTTATTCTTCCTCGAACCACATCAATTTGTTATTGACCCATGATTTGTGGCTGTTTCATTTAATGTCCACTAACAACTCCAACAACCATGTCGATGGGAACTTCACCGACCTCTGCATGTTCACTACCTCAGCTCCATGTGGCATCACATTGGCATACACTCAGCTCACTGACACAAGGTTAATTTAAACTTGATCATTCATCAAAATCATATCATCACAAGCCCTTACCAGTGAGACCTTCTCCTACTGCTAATTAGTAGTGTACACTACACCAATAGCACAACTTCACCTCGAGTGGTTTGTGATCTTTTTGTCACTCTACCTCTTTATCACAAACATTATCATAAGCAAACAACCAACCTTATACTGGTTGACAAGCCTTTATGTTAATCTTCCTTATGCCCGATCAATCTTCTTCATACTGGGTTGATATACCTCTACCAATAGCCTACAATACCAGTTGACATCAATGAAAAATTAATGGTAACAATCTCCCCCTTTGGCATTCATGTCAACATTATCTATTCTAGTTTCTCTCCCCATTTGATAGCAATGGAAAAGGGAACCTCTTCCTTGGCTACATGACACAATATCCCCTTGTGTCCATGCTTCTTGATTCAAGAGTCATAAGAGAGTAACAAAGATTGAGTCCCCCTTAATCATACATCCTCCTACGTATTTAAGTGATGTCGGATGGTGGGACAACTCCCATCTTTTGTCTTAAGTACTAAAATGGACCTAAAGGAAATGGCTTGGTAAATATGTTAGCAATCTGCTCACCAGTTGGAACATATTCAACTATGACCTCTTTGTCTCCTACCTTCTCCTTCAAGAAGTGATACTTGATTGCAATGTGTTTTGTTCTTGAGTGCATGACTGGATTCTTGTAGATTTTGATTGCATTTGAGTTATCACACCGAATTGGAATAGGATCTAGTATCTCCACCTGTATGTCCTTCAATGTCTGCTTCATCCACAACACTTGTGAGCAACATGTAGCAACAACTATATATTCAGCCTCAGTAGTGGATAATGACACTAAGTCTTGCTTCTTGTTGTGCCATGATACTAACCGGTCTCCTAAGTAGAAATAACCTCCACTTGTACTTTTCTGATCATCAATACTTCCTGCCCAATCTGCATCAGTATAAGCCTGCAAAGAGAAGTCTCCTTTCTTTGGATACCATAGGCTATAGCTGATAGTTCCTTGCAGGTACCTGAAGATTCTTCTAATTGCATTTAGGTGAGATTGCTTAGGAGCATCTTGGAATCTTGCTACCATGCAAACAACTTGTATAGTATCCGGTCTAGATGCTATTAAATATGATAGACTACCAATCATAGACCTATACAGTGTTTGCTCAACTTCTGGTGACTCATCTAGTTTTCTCAACTTACAACCAGTAACCATGGGAGTACTTATTGGTTTGTTGTCCTCCATTTGAAATTTCTTCAACATGTCTTTCACATACTTGGTTTGGGAGATGAAAATTCCTTTCTCCTCTTATGAGATCTGCAAACCAAGAAAATAGGACAACTCACCCAGCATAGACATCTTAAATTTTGTCTTCATCTGATCTACAAATTCTTTGCACATGATGTCCTTATCTCCACTAAAGATAATATCATTCACATATACAACCACTATGATCATGTGATCTCCATTTACCTTGACATACAATTTACTGTCTGCATTTCCTTTGTGGAATCCTTGCTCCTTCAATTATTTATCCAACTGGGAATACCATGCTCTGGGAGCCCGCTTCAAATCATACAAGGCTTTCTTCAACCAACATACAAACTCTCATCATCATGTAAAAGATAACCCTCTAGTTGTTCCATATATATCTCTTCTTCAAGGTTACCATTCAAAAAGGTAGATTTGATGTCCATTTGGTAGACTTTGTAACCTTTATAGGTAGAGAAAGCTAGAAAAATTCTTATTTCCTTTAACCTAGCAACCGGTGCAAAGGTTTCTTCGAAGTCAATACCTTCCACTTGAGTATATCCTTTGAAAACTAACCTTTATTTATGTCAGATTATCTTTCCTTCTTCATTCATCATATTTCGGTAGACCCACTTGGTACCTATGACATTCTTGTCTGCCAGTCTAGGAACAAGTTCCCATGTTTGATTCTTATCAATTTGTGTCAACTCTTCATCCATGGCATCTACCCATTTCTTACTTTTGCTAGCTTCATCAAAAGTTTTGGGTTCAAGTTCTATCATGAGGTAGAAATTTACCTGCTCATCATTCCATTCTAGTCTTCTTCTAGTTTGCACACCTTCATTTTTATCTCCTATGAACTATTCTTCTGGATGATTCTTCTGCACATACCGGTTGGAGTTCTTTCTTGGTGCTTCCTCTACTGGTCCATTTTTATATTGATCTTCATGCTCATTATCTGAAACATCAATATAGGGTGCAGGTGCAAATTCTTTCTTCTGTAGGTCTTCATCTATTCTCACATTTATACTATCAACCATTTTTCTCAAATTCTTGTTGTAACATTTGTAGGTTTTTCTCTTGGTTGAGTAACCCAAGAATATGCCTTCATCACTTCTGGAATAAAAACTTCCTAATCCATCTACATCTCTCTTGATGAAGCACTTACTTCCAAACACTCTAAAATGCTTGAGTGATGGTTTCCGATTGTACCATAACTCATAGGGAGTCCTTCTACTATTTACTCTTAGCTGTACCCAGTTTAATGTGTTGTTCACCAAAAGTGATAACCCAAGAACACCTGCAATTGATCTATGAAGTAGCCAATTCAATCTGTGAAGAACCTCAAGGCTTGGACAACATGAAAAGGATATGAATCCTTCTACTCTTTAAGCTTTGCAAAACCTAGGCGGGTATGCCTTTGATGCATTTAATCAGATCTATTACACACAAGACTGCATCAATCAAAAGCAGATGGATATCAAAAGGTTCAAAAACTAAGAGGTAACTGCAAATGGACTAGATCCACACTTGCAACTCAACATTTTTGAATCATGAGATGGAGGGACACTTCCACAAAACATAAAATCTAAAAACATATTCTGATTTTTGATTTTTCAATGGTGTTCTGACAACCTTTCAATATTACAAGAGACCAGTGCCTTATCTAGGCCACAAAGTCATGCATAAAAATGGAAGAGAAATCTCAGATGCAAGTTCTTTTCAACATTAAATTTTCATGTATCAATGCCTTACATTAATACAATTCTCTGCTCTATCACAAAACCATACTTATATGTATATATATCCAATATGCATTCAAAATCATTAATGCTGGGTTTTAGGATTTAAATCCTTCCTTGAAGAATACCCAAAACACAAACATTACATGCTTAGAGGAATCTAAAAGAGACAACTCAAATTATCCTTGATAATATGAAATTATATGAATCTGAGTACATTTTGGAGACAATTTCATGGTAAATCACACATTCCTTGCATATGTGCGAACCTACAAACTGAAACTAAACCTATAGTAAAGACAACACTAAAAACATAGAAGAACACACTATCATTTGCATTAATAAAAAGATGCCATCACTGGAACCTACAATTTTGGATTTCTCCCTTGGAGAAACATCTCTCAAAAATTGGAACCCTTACAAATGAGAAGAATTAGGAATAAGAAGAGAAGGGAAGAAAAATCAAATCTGTAGCTAAAATTGCCAAATATCTCCTCTCTAACTGAATTTCACTCCTGTGGAAACTACTCTCAAAATATCCCACATTTGTCAAAATTAACTACTTGACCGGATTCCTCATTCTGAGAGCTTTTCGGCGATATATAACACTTCATATTTTGGCCTAAATTGAGACCTTGGGTGAATTAATCAGCATGTGCACATCATTTAAATTTTTGAATTATTCAATATAGTTGAAACTATATCTTTAACTGATTTTAAATTTGATTTTTGCTCTGATTGTGCCTAACGCCTTGCCACATCGCGAGACCTGATTGGTCAATGGGGTCCACTAGGCGCCACCTAGGATGACACCTCGTCACTCTGCCACGTGTCCGCTTGCTTGTTGGTCACCTCAGCAACACCTCTGTGCCACATCATCACCACCTCACCGGGGCCCGCCTATTGGACCGCTAACTGGACCTGCCACCTCATCGGGACCCAGACTGCAATCTTCCTTTCGCCATTTCGCGGCCTTTATCCAGTGTGCATCTTCACTCCACAAAACCACGCAGGCCATCGATCTGCTCCAAACTTGCTCACTCTTTAACATGCTACATTTTTGCCATTTACGCCATTTCGTGTTTCGCTGTTTCCTGGACCTTAACTCGCGAGCAACTTTCCTTCGTGAAACAACGTGAACCGTCCGATCTCCCAAAACATGCACGATCTTTACCTCTTTTCACCATTTCGCAGGGTGTAACTCATGTGCATCTTCGGCCCGTGAAATCACACGCTTTGTCGGATCATCTCGGACCTACTCACTGATTAAGTTGGCCTTTCTCTACAAAATTCCACCTGTTTGCCTCGAGAAGCATGCCTATGTGGGGTCCACCTAGTTGCTGCTCAGTCACCTCCTCCGTCGCCTCAAGATCTACACCCACATGTGGGCCCACCTTGGGTGCCCATAGGCACCGTCTGTCAAAAGCCCAAAGGCTTTGACATATTACTTGTGTAAAGTTTTGCTTATAAACACCAAAAAATACCAATTCCCAGTCAATGTGGGATATTGTGGTTTTGCCTGTAGCTGCATTTTGAAGCTTTTTCTTGAGTTTTAATGGTGATTTTGTGGGCTATTCACCTTGCTACGACAGAGAGGGAGGAGATGATAGCTGCACACCTACCAATTGCATTTGCTTGAAGGTTTCTATTACTTTTTCACATGCCATGTGAAGCCTGGAGTCTTCTGCAATTTTCAACGCCATGTCCAGGGAGGTCTTCTACTGGCATTTACTTGTTTCATCACTATAGAAGAGGAGGGTTATGGCTTTATACCAGCCAATTGCATTTTCTATTTTTTATATGCCTTTCAACGCCACACACAGCAAGGAGGGAGGCTGAAGATTTAGTTTTATTGCCATTTGGATTTGCTATTTACTATTGGCTAGGTATCTCTACTAACATCAAAACCACATGAGCATTTGCCTTGCTCTTGATTGCTACTCCTTTAACCACCACACTGCCTATTGTAACTTGCTGTAGTTTTCTTTTTTGCTTCCCAAACTCTACATTGGCATGCTCTGCAAACTCACCTATCATGTGGAGGAAAGAATGGGAGATTTTTTGTTTAAACATTTTCTGCATTTTAAAACCATACTACATGCCACGTGAGAGGGAAGGATACTACTTCATAATTTCATTTTCTATGGAAATTTGCTTGAGTTTATATGCTTGATTTTCTGTAAACACTAGTCATGTGCCACAAGAAGGAGGGAGGATGAACATTTTCTTAGAGTTTTACATTTAATTGGAGTTTATAATGTCTGAAACCTTTCTCCATTGTCTAAACTCCAATCAAATGAAAGGAGGATTGCTGGCAAGGGTGCTCTTGCAGAATTTTACCTTTATTCATGCCTTCCTCATCACACATAGGGAGAATTGCTAGCAGTTTGTTTGCATTAGTCTTAAAAAAGTTGGAATTGCATCTTTCACCTTCTATTCTCTTTGAAATTTCTGCTCTATACCCACTTTAATGGTTGCCTTGATTATCATACTTTAAGTGGGATTTTCTTTTTGTGTTGTTTTGTTGAATCCTCTCCTTGGATTCAGTCTCCGGACACCATTCACATATTTCCACCTTACTTTCCCATCTTGTAAACAATTGACTACAGTACTTCTAAAAGTTTGAAAACCCCATGTTGGCTGCCAATTTGCATTTGGGTGTTTGCCATGAACTATTAAAATGCCTTGGTTGTTTTGACTACAAGAGGCATTTTCATTTTTGCATTACCTTCTAGTGGGAAACATACAAGTGTTCTACTCCAACAATGGATGTCAATATTACTCTAGAAATGCTCATAGGGCCAATTCGTCAATAAAATAACATTGCAGAGGCATGAGCCAGGTCGGGCCCCAAAGTGGGTCCGACTAAAAAAAAATTTGTTTTCATGCAACTGACCTCTGAAAAGCTTCAGGAACCTTACCCATACCTCTGGAAATGATCGGCATCATTTTTGGATCATTAAACTAAGTTTCACAACTTTCAGGCAATTATGCCACATTTTCGCATTTAATCGTGAAGACGTATTTTTCAAGCCTGTCAAAACACCTTTCTAGAGCTCACCATCTGACGGGCGTGTACTCAGATATACAAGGATGAACACTACCAAGCAATTTCTCAAGATGATCCCCGAGCGAAGAGATATTAATCGGCGAAAATGGCAAATTGGCTTTGTCGACATTGTGGACCTGATGAAGTCAATGTTCTGGCAACACATGATGCCTTTCTCAAAAATATCAAACGACCTCCGTAGGTCCTCAAATTTGAAACACAGGTACCTTTAAGTACATATTAAAACTTATATTTCTTAGTTTGATCACTAGACTAATAGAATGCAAATGACGCACTCACAAAAATGGCTACATTAACTGATATAACAATGGAAGTACGGATAACTGAAAATGATAGCTAAATGAATCGTTTTGAAAACCAATCAAACGGATTGATAAAGGCTTGAAATTTTAAATGTAGCTCATCATTTATACTAAAATTAGCTCAGAACAAACATTATGGCATGATGCTTACTGAGGCAACTTTTACACTTGTGGGAAACAGGGCTCCAACTAGCTGTCAAAACAGGGACTTGCCAAAACATAGAAACTGCAAACGGATTTGGCTTCAAAAACTGAGCAAATGGATTCATTAGGACTTGAAATTTTACAAGATGACTCACATTTATGCATATAATTGAATCCATTCTGAAATTCTCCATGACGATCAATAGGGAAAAAGATGTAATCGCTCAAAGTAGGCTACTCCATAAAATCTGCATTTGTGCCTAAAATGCACTTTCAACTCACCCCTCGAAATGGGTACCTGATAAACTTCTCCAAACTAAATTCTAAAAGTTTCACAGCACTGAATAGGCCAAATAAAAGGTGTAGGACACATTTCTCGAGCCTTACCCTTCGAAAATCAACCAGCTCCATTTTGCCCTCTCTCTAACTAGGCCATTCAAACTGGCTCATTTGGAAATGCAAAGCAAAAATTTGAATTGGGCCTCAAAAATTGACTCAATTTTAATGAGTCCCAACAGTGGCTCTAACTAGGGATGGTTGATTGCAAGATCAACACAAGAATCCAGAATCTATGGTTAAGCAGACCACCCAAAAATGAAATCATATCTCTTCTCTTCTCTTCTCAAAAATAGGGCTTCCTTATTCTACCCAAACAACAGGGCACTTTATTGAAAACCACACAACTGAAACAAAGCAACTGTACAAAATATATAACTTATAAATGGTGCCAGGCCATCAAAACTAAAATCAATTCTTACCTCTGTCAAACACATGATTTTCATTTCCTCAAACTGGAGGTAAGCTAAAAGTTTCATTGTTATCTGCTTGATCAAAAACACTGCCACTTCTAATCAGTTGATCACATAAAACATAATCAGCAGCATGTTCATAATCATAAAATCTTGGAAAACCAAACGAATGCTGAAAGGGCTGATCACTAGATGACATAAGAATGCCATACTCTTTACCATTCTTTCCCAGCTGAAATGAAAAGCAGTCTAACTCATTCTGAAAGTTGAAAACATCAGGCACATCTCTATTACTAGTTTGCTCAAATGATGAGCACTCCTCCACAATGATGGCTTGCAAACTAGAGAGGAAAACTTCCTCATAACATGACTGCACTTCCACTTGCTAACCACATAAACTATCAACATTTTGCACACATGAAAATACATGATTTTTACTTGCCAATGGTTCATTTCCTCCTTGCAAATCTGAGAAAAACACCACAGATCTGTCATGTCTTCTAAAAGGTAGATCCTCATAATGCGTATCAAGGCTAGAATCCATATCAACATATGAACCTTCACTATCATACATATCAACCATATATGCATTATCATTTTGTCTATCAAACATAGGAAGAGAATCAACATCATATGTATCATTTTTTACATGCTCAAAAAAATCATCAGTATCAAAACATATACTGAATGTGTATGAAAGATTGGGCACATTTTTGAATCCATATCTCTGAAAATCAGCAGCTAAGAGTTCTGAAATTTGTTCACTACTTAGTAAACCTCCTTCTTCATTTTCATTTTCCTTGGCTTCATCCTCTGAGCTATAAACATTGTCCCAATCTAACAAGGGTATTGGATCTGTAGTGCTCATGTCTCTATGCACATTTATTTCATCATCACAACAACTTGCATTTGCATCATATCCTTTATCACGCTGCTCATAATGTGTTGCTACATGTTGCAACATAGTTTCATAATTGGGGTTGCAAACACCTTGTGGGTTGAAATCAACAACAAGGTGATCTACATCATTAGCATCTGAAACCTCAATGGGTTCATGATTAGTTGAACAATCACTATTCTCACAAATTTCTTCTTGCTCTGAATACACATCTAAACTGTCATGCTGAGAATAATCACATTCAACATCATAGGAGGTACATCCACTCAAGGGCTCATCTCCTTCATTATTTTTAATCTTGTGTATATTTTCAGATTGAATTCTTTCAATCATATCTATCCATTGTTTAATATATTCAACACATTCTTCTCTGAAGGCAGTAGACCAATTAACTGAGTCAGGCTCATAAAGCTCTAAGAATAACTCAATCAAAATAGACTCATGGGGTCTAGCATTAGCTGAAAGCTCATTTGATGCAGCTAAAAATCTTCCATAGAAAACATATGATGATTCTTCTTTTTTTCTTGTCCCTACTTTCCTTTTTAACAACCAGACAAATCTCTCTTGGATCATTTGAAGACATATTATAATTTCTCTATTGATCTCTTTCAGATTTGACAAAGGATTCTTGGATCTAGGAACTACATCTGGATCCATTAGTTTTATAGAATTCACTGAACCATTATCATGCATCTTACTATTTTATTAATTCTTTTAAAAACATTACAGTCACTAATTTTCAGAATTATACACACTTCTCCCCTTTCTTAACTAAAATTTATTTCAAAAACATGAAGTATGCATACTGCAAATTTTCTTTTCCTTTCTAGGGTGACTGTTTCACCTCATAAGGAACAGAGTTATTTCATGAATACCTTGAGGAATACTTGGAGTAAATTTGTTGTTGTTGCTGCTCTGATATTCGGTAAGATCTCTCTGAGATCTTCTAACATTATACACTGATCTTTGTACAGAGTCGCCACCTCCTTCACGGAGGAAAATATCTTCAATAAACTCTTTGGGATCTACAATCATAAAACCCCAAGCAACTGGTAAATCTTTGATGCAAGCTCACCAGATATTTTAAAATTTTTACCACAATGAACACTAGTATAGAGATATTTCAGAGTCGCCGTTCACTACTGTGAGAATTTATAAAATCATTTGTAGAACATGAACAGATCTGAACTCACACAAAGATAAAAGGACAACAAGTTTTCAACACTTGGCACACAACACTACCAGGAACATAACTATAGATCTGAAAATGCTTTTAGATTTACAACACTTTTATGACTCTTTCCTCAAATGGATATGGCACAACTCTGGGATTCGATTCAACATGAGTGATTACAACACCTCCCTAGTAGAGTCGCCACTTTTGTTGTCTTCAAAATCTGATTCACTTCAACATCTTTATAATAAAATGATTAAACTCTATGCAGAAGAGATATTAAAGGGAAGGAAACTCTTAGGACAACATATGACAAGGTTTGATTTAACCTTCTACACTTCGGACTCACTCAGAGTCCAGGCGGGTATACCTTTGTGAACTAAATTCACACTTTCAAAAGATAAATCCACAACAAACCAGTCTAGAAAACTAGTGGATCTATTCACCTTGAAACTAATTGAAACAAAGAAATGAAAATTATACTCATATTCAGTATTTTGATCTACAAAACATGCAATAGACAACCTTGATCTATACCAGTGCCTTATCCAAGGTCACAGAGTCATCTAAATTCAAACAATACTCCCCAAAAAAAATATCTCTACACATCCCATTGGCTCGGCTTCTGTTGATCCCTATATATGCCTAACACATATAAGAATTTTGCATACTAAAGTAAACTATGCTCATCAAGATTCAAAATATCTCACAAGGAATTTACTAGTAGAAGTGATCCCCACATATTTAATTTCCCTCCTAAAGAGAAAAGCTAGCAAACACATCTACTAAAAGTTGCCTTACAACCCCTATTCAAACAAAATAACCCTAGATTATTCAAAATGAAATAGTAAACAATTGCAAACACATTTGAAGATGACACAAAGTTTTACTCAAAACCAATGGTCTGTATATTGATGTATTCTTCAAGAAAGTATTACAAATTTTTTTGAATATTCTCCATTAAACTTAGAAAAGCTTAGATAAATTTCTGTAGTGTTTTCTTACAATTCTTTGCGATCATTTTTTTCACTAGTCCTGGTATCCATTTATAACAATATGGATGCACATAGCTTTGGACTTTCCTAGGAGAATTTGTTACAATCATTTCTTTTCCAAAAAAAGTTACAAAGCCTTTTACAAAAAATAGTTACAAGTCCTTTTCGATTTCTGCAGCTTCTTCAACTTGCTGTCTGGCTGCAACCACTTCTAACTGTTCAAGAGTGCCCTCTAACTGCTCTACATCTTGGATGACATATTTTGTTGTCCATTCATTTTACACATCATTAGTTGGCCACGTGAAATTAATCACTTTTGTCTTAGCCTTGGTCAACCTTTTCCAGGAATTTCTCATCTTGTTGACTTCTGAATTGAGAAAACCATGATGAGATTTGATTCTCTCTATCTCCTGAATTGTCACAACAAAGAAGGAAGCATCATCTAGATCAACAATTCCTTTAATTCTGGCTGATAGTTTGGCCTCTAATTCCTTAAGCCACACTTGTTTGTCCTTTAATTGATTTGGGCTGACAAAAACACCTGGAATCAATTCAAAAACCTGATCAGTGTACTCCTTTTTATACAAGTTAATTTTCATGTCAGCATTGTCTATCCCTTCTGCCAATTTCACTAGATCCTTGGTGGTATCACAAGTGGATTTGATGATAGGATCGACCCCTGCTTCATCATAAGATGCACAAATAGACTCCAAGTCCTGCTCTCTAGGCTTCCATTTGTCAAAAATAGGTGTCAAAATGGCCTTATCTCCATTGAGCTCATTCCACATATCCAAAATCTTGCTTATGTTATTATATAGCAATGAGGCACTCATTGTATCTGCAAAACTTGAAATAGTAGCCCTTACTCTATCTTCATATTTCTTGGCATACAAGGCTCGAGCTTGTTTCAAATTCTCTAGCTCTTGAGGAGTAATCTCAACCATTTGAGAACTAGAAGGTGCTAGAGATGGTAGGAACTCAATGATGGGGCTAGTAGGTGGAGATCTTGCAGGAGAAGAGGAGATCATCAGTGTTGAAGACTCACCTTGATGGTACTATCTTGTCAACTAGCTCTACAACTTAGCAATGATGCTATCCTTACCTCTTACCTCCTCCTTAGCACTATTATAAGCCTTAAAAATTGTCTCCAACTTGACTTGGAGGTCTTCTTTTTTCTTGGCCTCCTTTTCTGCTATTGCAACACTAAATTTTGCAGTCTCTAGCACAGTGCTAGTAGCTTCTACCACCCCTGTGTTTTGCACTCTCTTCACTATCATTCCACCAAGGTAGCTTGACCCTGGGGTATATTTGCTTCTCTTATTTTCATCTCTCTTGAGAGACCACATGACGAGTGCAACATTATCTTTGCTGAAAGTGATTCCCTCCATGGGCTTGGTTTCCTTTCTCACTGCCTCTAGTACTAGGGCATCTGCTATGTCCCACTCAGGGAGAATGAGCACTCCAGCTTGTGCCACCATATCTCTTCTTTGCTCAAGAGTGATGGTCTTAAATTCTTCCATCATTTCTTGTTTTATTTCCTCCCCACCAGAGCTGGATCTTTGTTAGGCTGCTCACCTTTTCTCTTCTCACATCTTGCATTGTATTTATCTATACTTTATTTCCATACAAACTGCACAAATGCTCCTGATGTGACAAAATTGTTATCAGCCAAGAAGTCATCACTAGACTGCTTTATCTCCAGATCCCACTCCTGGCCTTTAAGTTCAGTGGTAGTAATGTTCATTTCAGCAGCAAGGGGTTCTTCTGGCATTCCTTTCTCTACTTCATCATAAGTGTAGGCTATTTTTCCTGGACTGCCTAACTATAAAAGTTGCTTAGCTGCCACTTGCTCATCTCCTATATGAATAGGGGATTGGGATGGAGAGTACAAGGGTGTATCAGATTGTAATTCTTTCCCTACTCTCTACTTCTTTGGGCTCTCTTGGATGTCAATGACATCTTGTATCTTCCTCTTTCCTTTAGAGGTAGAGGGCTCCCCTGTTGTGGGCATCAGCACACTATAACTAGATTTCTTGTGCAATGTATAGTCACTAGGAGGGATTACTCTAGTAGGGGAAGACCTACTTAAAGCCATTCTTTCCTTTTTAGGGTTTCTTTTAATCACAACTTCCCTCTTTTCCTTTAGGGTCTTCATCACATACTCAAAGCAAATAATTAAAAACTTTATTTTCTCCTCAAAATGGAAAAAGCTAGACAATGGGTCATAGCTGGCATCAAACTGATGTACAAAATCTAAGGCTTTCTTATAAGCCACCCATTTCTCCTTCCTCAGCTCCTGCTCATCTAGATCAAACTCATTTCTAATGAGGTCTTCAGGAAACTGAAATTGATGGGGTCTACCTCTGCACGCTACTCTCTTTCTAAAGATGCCATTGAAGAAGTCTTATGGATTGGCACACCTGGATATTGCAGTTAACAAATGATAAGGTTTGAGAAAATCCTCAAAACAATTCCAACCCCGCTTAGTTATTACAAATTGGTGTGCTATGGTAACCGTAGGGAAAATAGTCCCTTTACCCCTGCCTATCAGTTCTGCCTCTTGTACACTACCAATTTGTCTAAGGACTTCTGCAATTCTGACTTTAAGAGGGACCTGATAGGGCAACAAGAATGGGGTGCCTCTGAAACCAAAAACTCTAAAAACTATTGAGACTAGGTATAGGTAAATATCACCCCAATTATGAACAATCTTTATACTCCCTGCAAATTCTTTTGGTCTAACAAACTCCAAAAGAACCTTGGGGATTCTTGGGTTTTCTGAGCAGAGGAGAGTCCTAATCTTTGATGCAAAATATTTATCAAATTTTAAGAAGTTGGCATCCTCTCTATCCCATGAAAACACAGTACTCCATAGTTGCACTAGCATCTTTTCTCCCTCTTTCTCTTTTATGAGGTCCAATCCACTAGTAAAGTAATCACCACCTTTGAACATAAATAGATGCATGCAGAGTGAATACCATTTGAAAGGCCTATCCACCTTCCCATTTTTTATTCCTACTAACCCTCCATGGATATCATCAATAATGAAAGAAGCATAATCAAATGTTACTGCAAGGGAAGGATTCAAAATCTGAGCAATCATTAGCAAGTAGTGATTGGGCATATTTGCCTCAGCATCTTCTCCCAAAATTTGGCAGAGTGACCAATACATTCCCTTATCCCTAAGGGTGAACAGATTCAATGAGAAGGCCTCTTCAGTGTTGGGTCCTACAACTGTCAACCCACCTATCTTCACAAAAAATTCCTTAAGAGGCCCATTTCTAAGGTGGTTCCTCTGTGCACTGTATACCTGAGCTAATGATTTAAATTTAATTTGGCTTCCAGAAAATTGGTAAACTCATTTAGCCCAAAAGTACTTTTGAATTCCTCATTATTGATTTCAATGAGGGCTTTCCCATTTGTGTCCCTAATGCTTCTTGTGACTGGATCATAATTATGTGCAATTTGAGTCAATAGATCCATATCCATGAATACCCTTGGAACTACTAATTTCCCAACATCTAACTCCTAGATGTTATTCTGCGGGGTTGGAGAATTTCTCATTCTGAATCCAACTTTGAATAACCCCAACCCAGACAACCCAACCTATGGATCTCTCAACCAGTTGTCCTTATCATATATCCCTTCTCCTATTTTCAAATGAGGAGCTCTAGGCACTAATTCTTTTGCCTTCGATGCATGATTAGTCGACAACGTCAACCACTCAAGAAAATCATCACAAATGGCCCTTTCTTGGTAATTAACTTTCCCTGAAAATTCTCTCTTAGGGGCCATTTTGAAATATGCAAGCAACTAGACTATTATCCCCTATTGGTTCTATGACAAATCAATATCTTAATTAAAACACACCACAAAGAAATTGCTACATGAGAGTACAAGAAAACCTATTTTTAGCTCAAAGGAATCCGCTCTGCAACTGAATTGACTTGCTCTATATTTGAAGAAAATGGCTCTGTATCTGCTCCTCTGCAATAATTATTTAGAATGATACCTTCATCTAGTTGATAGGAGATCATATATGGTACCTAGGCTCTTAACTATGACATTGATACCGCATGCTTCGGCCATCCCTTTAGAATTGAATTCATGGGAGAATTTGTATTTTTCACTCCAACGGGCCACAACATTCCTGCAATTATTTCCTTTCACTCTTTCACAACTTCGCAAAAGCTAACTGTCAAGCATCTTCATCTTGTGAAATAGCACCAACCGTCTGATCAAAAGAAACTTGATCGGCCATTACACTAACTTAACAGTCTTGCCTCCACACCGGGCCCCACCTCCTTTTCGCCATTCTGCGGGCTTCAAACCACATGCACTTCTCCTTCGCAAAACTGTGCTAGGCGTTAGATGGAATTCTAACTGCTCGACATTTAACTCTCACCAGGACCACCGACATCTTTATTAACCACGCCTTTACCTTGACTGCTAGCAGTTTTTCGCTATTTCGTGAAGCTTAAACACTTATCAACTCTAGGCTATGAAACAATGCAAAGTGTTGGATCAATTTGGAGATGACCATCCTTTAAGGGAAACCTTTATGCTTTCTTTACTTACGCTACCTTTTCATTGGCTACTGGCTACCACATGGCACTCAACCATTGGCTTTGGAAAACTCTTTGCATTTAGTTCAACGTCAGCTACGTGTCTCTCCCTTATACTGCCGGTTTCACCTTGGCGGGCCCTCAACTTCTAAAACCATGTGTCCATGGACATGTCACCACCTAGCATGACACCTGGACGAACCCTTTTTACTTTCGCTATTTCACAGGTTTTAAACCACGTGCAACTTCACCTAGCGAAATAGCAAAAACCATAGATCCACCTGAGAGTTGCGCACAACTTACTAGGACCGACAACATTAGGAAGAAAAGACATAAGGCGTAAAATTTTATGAATAATTCGACAACCGCCTAGGCAAAAGACATGGGGGGACACCTCTTACGACCCCAGGACCCATTACTTAAGTGGATAAAGTAATGAAGGAGTAGTAGCTAGAGGGTTTTTTATCAGACATTGAACGATCTAAAACTAAAACCCTAAACCCTTAAGAACCAACACAGACCTGAAGCAATTGATAACGTGTCTTACTCAAAATTTCAAAATCATAGCCAATTATGGGAAAGGAAAACCCATTTTAAATAGTGATAATATAATGTATAGACATCAGTATGGATTTCTTCCTTCCAGTATGTATGTGGTATGATAGCCTCATTTAACATTGTTCTATCCATTTCCTTTGTTGTCCTATTCTTCCTTTCTACCACACCATTCTATTGTGGTGTTCTTGTTGCTGAATAATGTCTTTGGATTCCATGTTTCTCACAACAGCCAATAAACTCACTTGAAGAATATTCTCTACCCTGGTCTGATCTTAAACATTTTAAATGGTGTCCACTATCATTTTCAACCATCCTTCTAAAAATATTGAATCTTTCAAATTCCTTTGATTTTTCATGTAAAAATGTCACCCAAGTCATCCTTGAGTAGTCATCAATGAATAGCATGAAGTATCTCTCATGAGTTAGGGCCCTTGTCCTTGATGGTCCACACAAATCTATATGTACTAACTCCAGAGGTGTTGAGCTAATATAGTCTTTTGTTTTGCGGCTCACTCTGATTTTCTTGCCTCTGATGTATTCACCACAAAAAGTACTTGCTGGTTTAGTTATTTGTGGAATGTTTCTTACACACTGGCTCTTTCTTATCTTCACCAAATTGTCAAAGTTCACATGGTCTAATCTCTAGTGCCAAAACCAACTTTCATCAACCTGTCCCATCATACATTAGGACTCATAACATTCCCTCAGATTGTAGACATTACCATTTATTCTCTTTCCTTCTACCACAACTTGACCAGTACGCTACTTTCTTATCTGACAACTGGTAGTGTCAAATATGAACTTGTACCCTTTGTCACATATCTAACTTACACTCACTAGATTATGCTTCAATCCTTCCATGTAGTACACATCATGATCCTTAAGCTTTCCATCAATATTCAATGTACCACGACCTTTAATATTGATGGAGGAGTTGTCACCAAAATGGACAGAACCACCACTCCAATCATCAAGCTCGATAAAAATTTTCTTCTCTCTGATCATATGATTTGAGCAACCACTATCAACTACCCATAAATTCTTCCTTTCAACATGTAGAGCAGTCTACACAATCAATCTTGACACTGTCTTATTCTTCTCCTTCTCTATCGAAACCTATTTCTCTTCTTTCTTCTCCTCTTCTATCATCTTGTGTTCTGGTTTAGTCTCTATCTTCTAATCCAGTACAGTTTTATTTTGCTCACTAGTTCTTAGCTTACAATGCCTTGCTATGTGACCAAAATTTTAACACTTATAACATTTTACATTAGTATTGAAAGATGTATCCAAAGCATTCATGTATGATATCTGCACACTTTTCCTACACTCATAACTCTTATGACCAAACTCATTGAAATTGTAGAAAGTGATATTTGTACCTTGTAAAGCAGCGAATGAGTTTCTACTCTCAAAACTAGGATTTACATTCATTTTCTTATAGTCTTCCATTCTATGACCAAATGTATTACACTGGTGACAATAACCATGAAAGTTTGGAACATACCGGTTATATTATCTTGTTCCTGCAAATGATTGCCTCACTGGGGGTCTTCCTTTTATGCTGCTAACTCTGTCGAACCCTTCCTGATCAACTCTTCTATTTCTCCTTGGAACTGCATGTCAGTACATTGAGTATGGTCTCTGGTTCATTGATTGTGTATACCGATTTGTGTGATGATTCTTGATAGCATCTGCATATGTCTTCTTAATGGTATCTTTTCTTACCATGAATGTCTTCTTCTCTTCTCTTTCATTAGAAGAAGTAAATATTATCTCCTTAGTGGGTGTGTCTTTTCTACTCGAACTTTGATCCTCTTCAAATCCTAAGCCATCGATATCCTTAGATTGCTTTTTTTTTCTCAACATCTTGTCTAAATCTTCGATGCTACCTTCATATTTGCTTCTCACTTTCATTTCTTCCTTGCTTTTCTCTAATTCCTTCTGGAGCTTAACAATTTCTTCTTCTAGGTTCTGATGTTCCTTTTCCTTTCTACTCAAATCGGTGCTAGTAACTTCACAGATCCTCTTGGCTTCTTCCAATTAAAGTTTTAGATCTGAAATTTTTTCCTTAGACTCTTCAAGAGATTTCTCCAACATCTCTTGATCTTTAGCTACAACCTTTTTCAACTTCTTCAGATCTCCTCTTGTTTTCTTCAGCTCTTCCAAGGTATTGATGAGCTCTGCTTCAAGATCTACTTCTCCTTCTTACTCTTCCTCTTCTCTTTCTTCAGAACCTGAAACCTCTTGGGCCATGAAAAGGGTTGCACTAACATCATCTTCACTACAACAGTCATCTGAGAAACTCTTCTCATCTGTGGTATAATTTTCATGTGTATAGAGACTATTCTTCTTCCAGTTGCCTCTTCTACCATACCGGTAGACATTCTTCTTCATGTCTTCACCATATGATCTACTACCACTTGATTGATCATATTCATTCCTATCCCCATAGGGATATTTGGTAGCAAAATGTCTAATCTTTCCATAGTTGAAACATTTATAGGGGCAACTTTCTTTTGGATTTTTCAAAACCCATCTTGAGTCTTCTGATAAAATTTATCATGTTATCATTAGAGCCTTGACTGGTTTCATCATGAGCAGACTCTTCTTTTCCTTTTCTTGATGTTTTGAATGCAGCTTCTTTCTTCACACCCTTAGTACCAACAATCCTCATTTCATAATCAATTAGGGAACCATACAACTCATCCATTGTAAAGACTTTGAGATCTTTTGCTTCTTCTATTGCAGAAACCTTTGTATCATACTTAGGTGTAAGGGATCTAAGTACCTTCTTCACTACCACCTCATCTTTTATTTCTTCTCCAAACCCTCTAATGGTGTTTGTTGTTTCATCAATCCTTTGGAGATAGTCAACAATATTCTCTTCATCTCTCATCTTCAAACCCTCAAGTTGTGCTCTCAATGTCTATAACTTGGCTTCCTTTACTTTAGCATCACCTTCAAATATTTTCAGCAACTTATCCCAAGTTGCTTTGGCAGATGAGCAGTGCATGACCATAACAAACTCATTATCAGATAGCCCACTCAGATTAGCATTATTTGCCTTAGCATTGTCTTATATTCCTTCTTATCATGTGTACCAATAGCAGGATTATTAGGAAACCTAGAGAGGACAAATATGTTTCCATTATTTTTACTCCAAAAGAGGCATAGTTGTAACCATCAAACATAGGGGATTTTGAGGAGGCTGATTTATTTCTTGCCATTGTGAACACTTGATAGGATCTACCCAAGATAGAGAATGATTTGAAAAAATAGGGTACCTATGCTCTGATACCAATTGTTGGACACAATGGATCCCCGAGAGGGAGGTGAATCAATGATTTTAACAGTTTTTACTTAATCAGAGCTATACTAGTTCAATATGGGATACACAAGATGTAGACCATTTACCAAAGGAATACAAATAGTGTGTGTAGGAGAAATAACTAAATAATTAATACATCACACACATGAAGATGCAACACATAACACCAGATGTACAAGGAAAACCCAATGTGGGAAAAACCTCGATGAGAATAGATGTTGGAGATCTTCTTCTCCAATCTAGCCTCACAATGAAAATATCTAATTACAAATATTAGGGCACCAACCCGAGGAGCACCAACCCCTACACAATTTATAGGCAACAACCTAAAGGAGCTACAACCTCCGCACTCAACAATATTAAAAACTCAGATAAACAATTTGGATCCTTGCTGCAAATGAAGTTTTGCAACCTTTCAAAGCTTTGCACTGTCGGTTTCTATCTTACTGGTTTATATCAACTCAACACATGCTATAACTTAGCCTTCCTACTAGTTCTACCTCTCCTTAATATTCTCTCCCTTTGTTCTATTGAATTCAAATTACACTTGGTCACTCTCTATCAGGTATCGCTACTTTCAGTTTGTCACCTCTACATTCTATGCTCACTCTATCGGTTTTCTCCTTACACCGGTTACCTTGCTTCTCCTTACCAGTACAATCTTCACTCACAAACACTTCAAGTTTTTTTCTCTTTGTCTCTCGAACAACAATTTCACTCTCTTCCTTTTCCCTTTAGTAGCAGAAGCTCTATCTGTCTTAGGTCTCCATCTTTAAACTAAAAATTACCTACCAAAAACTAATTCAAACAGAGGGTGGCTATGGTTTCCTTCTTCCGACCAAATCTACATCCAATTTGATCCAATCCACCTTGGATCGCACACCTGCATTGGAGGAATAAGCCATCATGCATTTTCCATCTATTGAGAATATCTTTACCAAAAATAGCAAATCTGACCATGATTTTCGACCTTGAAATCTGTCGACTCATTTATGACCCAGTTGTTTCCTTCTTGAGGTCCTCTTACAATCCAATTTCCTTGCTTTGATCCAGGTGCCAACTCCCTAATCTTTCTCTTTCATTCATTTTTCCTCAAGACGCATCAATTTGTTATCGACCCATGATTTGTGGCTATTTCATTTAATGTCGACTAATAGCTCCAACATACATGTCGATGGGAACTTCACCGACCTCTGCATGCAAGCCACCTCAGCTCCATGTGGCATCATATCGACATACACTTATCTCATTGACACAAGGTTGGTTTAAACTTGATTGCTCATCAAACTCATACTAGTACAATCCCTTACCGGTGAGACCTTCTCCTGCTACTAACCAGTAGCACTACTTCACCTCTGGTGGTTTGTGATATTTTTGTCACTCTGCCTCTTTATCACAAACATTATCACAAGAAAATAGTTAGCCTTTAAACCGGTTGACAAGTGTTCATGTTAATCTTCCTTATAGCTGATCAATCTTCTTCATACTTGTTTGATATACCTCTACCGGTAGCTTGCAATACTGGTTGACATCAATGACAAATCAATGCCAACAACTTAGATGTCTCAATAGCTAATCAAGACACAAAGACCAATGCAATCATATAAATGTTGGCATTCTACATTCTCATGAGAATGGTTGATGTTGTCATTGATGGCAACCAACCAGTAACAGGATTCTATAGGTTCATCGATAATGCAGACATCATTCACTGGTACTGGCAGGCACAACAAGTATATTCATCGACATTTAGTTTATACCAGCAATGAAGCATACTGGCATCCAGGCCGACATGAAACAATTTTTGTTTATGTGAATTGTATTGTGATGTACTTAATTATTTGTAAAGCCGACATGATGTATTGTAAATACTCATATATGCATGAGATCTTATAGGTCATTTTTGATATAGCATGAAGAGAAAATGATATAATGGTATTATGTAGAAGATAATAAAAAGATTCTACAATAAGGCATATACGTTATGTAAGTGAATATCATTCACCGATAGGTTTTTTGTTAAGGTTTCTAACAAAGCTTAAACTGGTACTAAATCAAGCATTGCAGATGCTATTTTGAGAAGTAAATTGTCTTGGATTTAATTATCCGTTTTGTAGTCAGTGAGACTCTTTGATTAGGCAGTGAGCTCTAGGCTGTTGGCCTTCCTGCATGTGCAGGCTCCTATTGTAAGTAATATTTAATCATATTGGCCAGTGAGTAAATATTATGGGTCACAAGTCCGACTGAGGTTTTTCCCTTATTGGGTTTCCTCACCAAAATATCATGTGTTATGGTGTGCATTGATGTTGTCTTTGTTATTTCTCTTGGCTGCATTATTACTTGTTTACCAGTACATTAATTTGGGTTGCAAAGTTATAAATAATTTAAAATAGTCCATTAACCGGTTAGACACTAGTTCACCACCCCCCCCCTCTCAGTGTCTCTAGGACTACCATTGCATCTAACAATTGGTATCAGAGCCTGGTCCTCTATTTGTAAAAGCCTAACAACTTGAGGAAGATTCTAAAACCGATACTGATGGAGAGTTTGAGAAAATAGTTGGAAGGAGCTCTTGAAGATTTTGATGTAGAAAAATTGAAGAATATCAAACTTGAATATGATATAAGGACTACCCAAGAATTCATTAAAGGACTTCAGGAGAACCTGGTTATAGCACAAAATAAGAGGAAGGAACTTCATGAGAAAATGTAGAAACATGATGATGAAAAGGAAACTCTTATAGATATTGCAGAGAAGTTGAGGCAAGAGAACACTAACATGAGGAATAAAATGCAAGATTTAACCATGAGGCTATGTAAGGATATTGAAGACATGAAGAAGAATGAAGAAGACTTGACTAGGAGACTTAATGATGGAGCAAATGAAAATCTGAGACTTTGTCATGAGAATGATATGCTAAATACAGATTTGATTCACATGCAACATGATAAAAAGGAGCTTAGGAGACAAATTGGCATTCTAGAAAATGAGTTGATCGCTGCAAATGAACACAAAGACAAATTCAAGAAAAGTTTAGAAAGGCTTGATGACATGCTAAAAAGACAAAAACCTAATGGAGATACTATTGGACTTGGATTTGAACATGGAGAAATTTTCGGGATTGCAAATAACCAAGATCACAACAAACCGGTAAGACAACCTAATGCTTATAAATTTAATGGGAAATGTTTTAATTGCAATAAATTTGGTCATAGAGAAAATCAGTGCAGATTTAGAAATAATCAGAATTCAAATTTACCCACTGGTCAATGTTCCAAATGCAATAAAGTTGGTCATAACTCAGAAAATTGTAGAATGAATGTGAAATGCTATGTTTATGGTAGATTTGGACATTTATCTAATCAATGTAGAGCATAAACCGGTCAAGGATATGGAAAGGCTATTCAAAGGAATAATGTAACTTGTTTGCATCTAACAAGATTGGGAATATTGCAAAACTTTGTAGAAGCAAGACTATACCAATGAACAATAAAGGATCTAATGAGAAAGGAAAAGAAAAAGTAAATGAAATAAAGCAATAATTTTCAAAACAATGGATTAAGAAGAGAGATTAGAGAGTTGATGAATCTGTCTCTGCACTGGTAGAACAGAGTAGCTCTCCACCGGTAGGAGATTCTTCATATAACTAAGGAATAATCCTTAGGGTGTATGGAGGAAAACTGAAAATCATGCATTCTACCCTCGGTTGATGGTAAGAAGTTATATTTCTTCTTTACCAGCAGATATGTTAAGATTTCACTTAACCGACAAGCTTTAGTGTGGTTTTTGGAGAAATTTTTGGTTATAAAACACTCGAAAATCCTCATTTCAATCCACCAAGAATCCAAGCATTTGAAGAGTGCAAAGAGAGAAAAGGCATTCTAAAGGCAAAGTAGTGTTTTTCAGGCATTCAAGGATTTCAAGTCAAAAGTTATTATCTTTTGAAATGGCATCTTCATCTTCTGCACCTAAATTTATTGCAAACCCTACTGTGGTAGAAAACATTAAGCACCCTAGACCCATGTTTAAAATCATCCTTGATATTTCTAAGCAAGATGATTCCATTGGAGCCTTTTCTAAGATTCCAAAGGGATTTGCTTTTGTCGAAGACCCAAGGATTTATATTCACTGCAACATAGAGAACTTAGGATCAAATGACTTAAAAAACATGTACAAAGGTGTTATAATAGATGAACAAGGTTTAGTCAAGTTGGAGCATAAGATTGTTGAGGATTTAGGATTTGTTGAAATTCTAAACATTCCTAAATTTTTTGATAAGATAGTTCATCTTGTACTGAGCAGAGTTCATGGGGAGTTTATGTGGCTAGACTTTGTTTTTAAAATCACCAAGGAGGCAATTAAGGTAGTTATTGGTTTACCCTCAACCAGTACAAAAAGAAGAAGATACCACACAAGGGTGTTATGGATCTAACCGAGGCTAAATTTGACAACAGATCTCTTAGGATTAATGATATCACTAATGCAAATGTGAAATATGTGAGCATGGTATTTGGATACAGAGTCACACATGCAAATAGGTTAAATTATGTTTCTAGTTTGTGTATTCATAGTGCATATGAGTTGGTAAAGAAAAATGCTGAAATTGATATCTGTGAGTGGCTTAAGGATGAATTGCTAGATAACTTAAAGAAGATTAAGGGTGACAAGAAGGGAACACTTTGTTTTGGGAATCTACTTATGTATTTAATGCTTTACTTCACAAAGGAAATACCCAACATTGGTCACAAGAACTTTGCATATGACATCCCGGTAGGTAGACAGATCATGGAAGATATTACCGGCATTGGTGCTAACAATGATGACATTGTAAAAGCCTATTTTGAAAACTTCCAAACCAAAATGAAGGCTAGAGAAAGGATACCATAGAGCATTATGGATAAGTATGATAAGAAAATTTTTTTTGTAATCAAAAGATATGAAACATGGATGGGAGTTGTTACTCCTAGAACTATTTGGATAACAGAAAGGGGTTATGAAGTTCATCTAAATATTCTTGATGCTTATGCTAAGACACTTCTTGATGCACTTAGGGAACATTCAAAAGAAGTTTTTGGTAGTGCTAAGACTATTGAGAGTGGTTTTTTGATGCAAAAGAAGAGAAAAAGAAGAGAAAAATTCATTAGAGATGCATCCAAGATGTAATAACCCACCATGTTTAACCCAACAAAATTTGACCATTCTTTTTTTTTGTTTAATTTAATCATTTGTGTTTGATTCAATTGCATACTCTGGGCATCCATCCATTAGGATTAGGCATTCATCCATCTGGGATGAGCATCTAACCATATAGGTTAGGCATCTCTCCATATGGGGTAGGAGGTTTCATCTATCCAATACGGGATAGGAATCTACCCATATGGGGTAGGCATCTATCCAATTAGGATAGGGCATGCTCTGGCTAGAGACTTAGACTCATTGGGACCATTCGGGTCCTGAGTCACTCACTAAGTACTACGCTATTCTAATAGGAGTGCACCGAGGTCGCCATCCTTAGGAGTAATTAAATAACATAATACAAGCTTGAATTCTACCTCAGAATTTGGCTTAAAGCCTCGGGAAGTCAAGCGAATCCATACGGGATTCCTTCTAACTATGCATTGAATCACTTTTTCCTTTTTATTATACTTATCTTTCAAATTTAGGATTCTACTCAATCCTTCTTCTTACCAAACCTAGACCCCATCCACGAACACCTGAGTACTAGGGACAACTCCATCCCTAGACTGCCTACATACTCATTTCGGCACGGGATCAAGGCATAAAGTATGTAGTTCTATTTTCTACTCTATGGTTTGATGTAAACTGATTAGTGGGTACACAACCCTTTCTAGGGTTAATGTCCTAGATAGTTTCTCTAGGGTTGCTACCCACGGTGGTAGCACTTAAACAAAGGCTCAAGATGGCCTATTGTTTGTGGCCTAAAACAACTACATCCTAATACCTATCATACGTGTCACCCTTGACCCAATTGTCAATCACCAATATCTCTTCAAGATTAAATCAATTTCATAAAAGCATTTCATTCAATCAACCTTATCACGGGTTTACTATGGTTTAACTTAGCGGATGCAAAATATTTTAAGGATTATCTTATTAGATTATCGATCCAAGGGGGATTACCCGCCCCTTGGATTTTAACTTCCAAGTGTCCCTTATTACTCCTCGACGGTTTATACGGACAATGCCACAGATGTCGTTGATGCAACTTTATTAGGTGTTAAGTGCAGTAGTTCAACATGATGACATTACCCGTAAGCATGACCGAAAGGCACTATATATACCGAACACTACTAGGTTTTGGTTTTCTGACTTCCTTTATTTAGTTTTCTAAATAAGAAGCTATGAAAAGCATCATGCTTGAAAACAATTATGAATTGAACGTGTACAATTAGATATTGCAAAAGCTTAATTAATTGAAATAACTACTTGATGAACCACGTGGACTAAAAACCACAACTAAGTTATTTAATATTCAAAACATGAAATGTAACTTGCATAATAATGACAATTATGAAACTTGCATATTAATAATTAAACGTGTAACTTGCATGGAAATGAAAATGTCAATAAATGTAATCAATGTATAGAAATTTGCATGAAGCGAGGATAGTGTAAGTTACATGCAATGTCAAGCAATGTGTTGATTTCTACCATGAGAATAATTGCTTATGAAGTCACTAGTCCCAAAAATAGAATTTAGCTTAGATATTTGGTTCAAATCATATTAATATGGATTAATTGCTAAGTGAATCTTAAAAAAATCTAATTATAAATTTTGGTATAATTTAATTTACAAATTATAAATTGGTTAAAATTAATTATAAATTTATTATGGATGAATAAATTTTAAATTTACCTAAGTTAAATTTTATTAAACTAAAATGTGGATAATTTTTTTTTAACAAAATAAC